>NW_026652286.1:100562328-100627328 GCF_009828535.3 Hylobates moloch
TTTATTTCCTTCTCCTGCCTGATTGCCCTGGCCAGAACTTCCAGCACTATGTTGAATAGGAGTGGTGAGAGAGGGCATCCCTGTCTTGTGCCAGTTTTCAAAGGGAATGCTTCCAGTTTTTGCCCATTCAGTATGATATTGGCTGTGGGTCTGTTATAGATAGCTCTTATTATTTTGAGATACATCCCATCAATACCTAATTTATTGAGCGTTTTTAGCATGAAGTGTTGTTGAATTTTGTCAAAGGCCTTTCCTGCATCTATTGAGATAATCATGTGGTTTTTGTCTTTAGTTCTGTTTATATGCTGGATTACATTTATTGATTTGTGTATGTTGAACCAGCCTTGCATCCCAGGGATGAGGCCCACTTGATCATGATGTATAAGCTTTTTGATGTGCTGCTGGATTCGGTTTGCCAGTATTTTATTAAGGATTTTTGCATCAATGTTCATCCAGGATATTGGTCTGGAATTCTCTTTTTTGGTTGTTTCTCTGCCAGGCTTTGGTATCAGGATGATGCTGGCCTCATAAAATGTGTTAGGGAGGATTCCCTCTTTTTCTATTGATTGGAATAGTTTCAGAAAGATTGGTATCAGTTCCTCCTTGTACCTCTGGTAGAATTAGGCTGTGAATCCATCAGGCCCTGGACTCTTTTTGGTTGGTAAGCTATTGATTATTGCCACAATTTCAGAGCCTGTTATTGCTCTATTCAGAGATTCAACTTCTTCCTGCTTTAGTCTTGGGAGGGTGTATTTGTTGAGGAATTTATCCATTTCTTCTAGATTTTCTAGTTTATTTGTGTAGAGGTGTTTGTAGTATTCTCTGATGGTAGATTGTATTTCTGTGGGATTGGTGGTGAGAACCCCTTTTTCATTTTTTATTGCATCTATTTGATTCTTCTCTCTTTTCTTCTTTATTAGTCTTGCCAGTGGTCTATCAATTTTGTTGATCATTTCAAAAAACCAGCTTCTGGATTCATTAATTTTTTGAAGGGTTTTTTATGTCTCTATTTCCTTCAGTTCTGCTCAGATTTTAGTTATTTCTAGCCTTCTGCTAGCTTTTGAATGTGTTTGCTCTTGCTTTTCTAGTTCTTTTAATTGTGATGTTAGGGTGTCAATTTTGGATCTTTCCTGCTTTCTCTTGTAGGCATTTAGTGCTATAAATTTCCCTCTACACACTGCTTTGAATGTGTCCCAGAGATTCTGGTATGTTGTGTCTTTGTTCTCGTTGGTTTCAAAGAACATCTTTATTTCTGCCTTCATTTCATTATGTACCCAGTAGTCATTCAGGAGCAGGTTATTCAATTTCCATGTAGTTGAGCGGTTTTGAGTGAGTTTCTTAATCCTGAGTTCTAGTTTGATTGCACTGTGGTCTGAGAGACAGTTTGTTAAAATTTCTGTTCTTTTACATTTGCTGAGGAGAGCTTTACTTCCAACTATGTGGTCAATTTTGGAATAGGTGTGGTGCTGAAAAAAATGTATATTCTGTTGATTTGGGGTGGAGAGTTCTGTAGATGTCTATTAGGTCGCATGTGGGCGAGTTTCTCCAGGGCACATACTAAGAAGTAAAGAGGCAAGTCATATTGATAGGTATACTCCACTTCCCTGACTCCTGTATTGCCAAATTGCCTTCCCAAACAGGTTTTCCTAATTTGCAAAGCCTCCTGAAGTGTATGTATGAGAATTCTTGTTTCCTCACATGCTCAACAGCACTTGGTGTAACTAATTGGCTTAATTTTTGCCAATTTGTTGAATATGAAAGGTTATTTTGATGTTGTCTTTTTCTCTTTTCTCACTGTTCTGATTTTCTGTCTTGCCACTCCACTAAATTTTCTGCTTTCAGCCGTCAATGATTTCCATGAAGTTAAATTGAATAGAGTATTCTTGGTCTTCCTGTAGCTCTACAGGCCCACAGCATCCAACTTAGTTGATCACTCCCTGTTTGAAATACTCTTCTCTCAATCATATGGAGAGAATGCATTCCCCCTACCTCTATGACAGATCCTTCTTAATCTCTCCTCTTACTAATTTCTCCTCTTCTGCAACATAGGCTTTTATTATTTTTCTACCATTAATTCTTAAATGATATAACCCTTCCCCATGACTTTAAATACTCAATTTATAATAATACCTACTAATGATATTGTTCAGCAATTCTTGTTTCTAATTTTTGCTTGATATCTGTACTTTGATGTATCATAAATACCTCAAACTCAGCATGATAAAAAATGGAACTCTTTTTTACCAGTTCCTTCAGCACCTAGACTTCCACCAAAATGTGTCTTTTTCAGTAAATGACCCGTTCTCATTCATTGATTTACTAATTCAAAAGCCTTGGTGTCAGACTCTGCACTTCTGTTCTCTCAGCTCCCATATCTAATTTATAACCTGGACATGTTTTTTTCCTCCAGAATGCATTCTATATCGCTCCACTTCTCTCCTTGGTCTCTGCCACCACTTCAGTTCAAGTTTACCACAATCCTTAAGCTTCTGTTTCCTCAGTTTAGTTACTGTCCCATGCAAGTCCATTTCTATATGACAGCCAGAGTAGGATTTTAAAACGTAAATCAGATTATGACCATTTCCTGTTTAATGTGTCCAAGAATTTCCTATTTCTCTTGTTGCACTCAGACTAAATTTAACATATTTATGGGCTTAATCCTCCTGTCAGCTTCTCTGACATTATCTCACTCCCCATTCCCTCCCTCTCACTATGCTTCATTCACACTGGTGTTCCGGCCATTCCACAAACACACTCTCTCCTGCCTTAAAACAATGGTTGTTGCTCTTCTCTTCCATCAAGATATTGTTCATATGACTTGCTTCTTATCCATCAAGCCTCAATTTAAATGTAACTTCCTCAGAGATATCTGCTTGAACCATAGCATCCCAGGGCAGTGGGAGTGAGAAAAAAGGAAAGTGAAGTAGGAAGGGTTGGGAGGCGGATCCAAGGAGATGTGTTGCCCTGCCAACCACTGCTTCCCTGCTTCCTGACAGTGAGGAGACACACCTCCACACTTGCACCTGCTTGGCCACAATGAACATTGCAGAACTGGCTGGGAATCAGAGGGGTCAAAGGAGACAGAGCTTCTGCCCTGTTTCCTCCCATCTTCTGTCTCCCACTGGTCCCTGCTCACCTCGCAGGGGAGCTAATCCTCTGCACTTCTGATGTATTCCCTGGAGCCTTTTGGTGTCAATACAGGGAACCAAGCCCCACATCCTGCCTTGAATTTTACCTGAGTTCTGGAAGTGGCAAGAGGAGCTACAGACCCAGGGCACGTGCCTGGAGGCATCTGGAGATAGCAGCCCATGGACTCACACGGAATTCAGCATGTGGTAGCATTTTCTGTGTTGTAGAAGTGCTGAGCATGTGAGACACAGGTGAGACCAAGAGAATAAGAACAGTATTTCAGATCCACATGTTGTCGGCTTTATTTCAGGTACCAACCTTAGGTTGTAAGTAGAGGTAAGTGGCTGGCACACTCGTAAGGATTTTGCTTAAGAAAGGGAAGAAATAAAGTTACCCATAAGGAATGATGAAGCAGCCAGGACTAGGAAGAGTGGAAAGCTCTTACCACTCCTCATCCTGAAAGGGCAAAGAGAGGGAACACTGACTTCAAAACCTGGTGAAAGCTGCAGCTATGACAAGCCATCTACCAGTGCTGTAGCCTCTAGGAAGATGGTAGCTATTATTGGAGTCTTGGCAGGGCAGGAAGGAAATAAAAGGGAGTGATAAGTACTCTCTTCAGCAGCCATCCAATATTTATACCGGTGTCTCTCATTGGCCAACTCCAACTAGAAGCTGGAGGGAAAGGGAACTTAGGACTGTTGTAAAGGTGAGCATCTCAAGAAACAAAGTGAAACAAGGAAGAGTGAAAAAGTGTATCAGAGGATGGAGTGCTAACAGAAGCATTCCAGTATAGGATGACAGACTTTAAGTGACAAGTGGACAGGATTCATTTACTATTCATTGGTGGCCCTTGCCACCTGCTACAAGTTCACCAGGTTATTTTATTTTGAATGAATGAATGAATGAACTTAGAAAGTATGCTTCCAGGCTTCAGCTTTGCATATAGAAACTGTAGAAACTGTGGAACTCTATAAGGCTTATATTTAATATTTCCCTGGGAAAACAGAGTTGCAGAAATAATGTATAAAAACAAATTGTGAGTTTTCACTTCTGTCTCCAGTATAGAAACCAAAATAATCAGGATTTTAAAATGTAAAATTCAACACATCAATACAAATTTTACACTTTTTTATAAATTATATATGAAACATATGTGTGCATGTAAACACATGTATATATGTATATCTATGTATGTATCTATCTATAAAGGAATACCTCACAGAAGTATTGGGAATTGACTCCAGACCACAGCAATAAGGCAAATATAATAATCTATCATATACATTTTTTGTCTTACCCATGGTTATGAAAGTTACATTTACACTATACTGTAGTCAGGAAGCTTGTACTAGCATTATGTATAAAAAGAACAATGTACTTGCTTACCCTAATTTAAAAATCTTTATTGCTAAAAAAAAAAAAAATGCCAATGATTATCTCAGATTTCAGCAGGTGGTAATCTTGTTGCGGGTGGAGGGTCTTGCCTCAATGTTGTTGGCTGCTGACTGATGAGGGTAAAAGTCACATCTTACATGGATGGCAGCAGGAAAAGAGAGAGAACTTGTGCAGGGGACTCTTCTTAATGAAACCATCTGCTCTCATGATACTTATTCACTATCATGAAAACAGCATGGAAAAGACTTGTCCCCTTGATTCAATTACATCCCACCAGGTCCCTCCCACAATACATGGGAATTATAGGAGCTACAAGATGACATTTGGGTAAGAACACAGGGCCAAACCATATCATTCTGCCCCTGGCCCCTCCAAAATGTCATGTCTTCACATTTCAAAACCAGTCATGCCTTTCCAATAGTCCCCCAAAGTCTTTAACTCATTTCAGCCTTAACTCAAAAGTCCACAGTCCAAAGTCTCCTCTGAGACAAGGCAAGTCCCTTCCACCTATGAGCTTGTAAAATCAAAAGCAAGTTAGTTACTTCCTAGATACAATGGGGGTACAGGCATTGAGTAAACACAGCCATTCCAAATGGGAGCGATTGGCCAAAAAAAAGTGGCTACAGGCCACACGCAAGTCCAAAATCCAGTGGGGCAGTCGAGTCTTAAAGCTCCAAAATTATCTCCTTTGACTCCATGTCTCACATCCAGGTCATGCTAAAGCAAGGGGTGGGATCTTATGGTCTTGGGCAGTTCTGCCCTTGTGGCTCTACAGAGTACAGCCCCCTGCCCCGGCTGCTTTCACAGGCTGGCGTTCAGTGTCTGGGGCTTTTCCAGGTGCAGACCCTCTCTGTGTAGGGGGTCCAACCCCACATTTCCCTTCTGCACTGCCCTAGCAGAAGTTCTCCATGAGAGCCCTGCCCCTGCAGCAAACTTCTGCCTGGACATCCAGGCATTTTTATACATCCTCTGAAATCTAGGTGGAGATTCCCAAGCCTCAATTCTTGATGTCTGTGCATCCACAGACTCAACATCACATGGAAGCTGAAAAGGTTTGGGGCTTGCACCCTCTGAAGTGACAGCCTGAGCTGTATCTTGGCCCTTTTTAGTCATGACTGGAGCAGCTGAGATGCAGAACACTAAGTCCTAGACTGTACACAACACACAGACCCTGGGCCCAGCCCACAAAACCATTTCTTTCTCTTAGGCCTCCAGGCCTGTGATGAGAAGGGCTGCCATGAAGACCTCTGACATGCCCTTGAGACATTTTCCCCATTGTCTTGGGGATTAACATTCGGCCCCTTGTTACTTATGAAAATTTCTGCAGCTGGCTTGAATTTCTCCTCAGAAAATGGGATATTCTTTTCTACTGCATGGTCAGGCTGCAAATTTTCCAAACTTTTATGCTCTGTTTCCCTTATAAACCTGAATGCCTTTAACAGCATCCAAGTCACCTCTTGAATGCTTTGCTGCTTAGAAATTTCTTTTGTCAGATACTCTAAATAATCTCTCTCAAGTTCAAACTTTCACAAATCTCTAGGGCAGGAGCAAAATCCCACCAGTCTCTTTGCTAAAACATAACAAGAGTCACCTTTGCTCCAGGTCCCAACACATTCCTAATTCTCATCTGAGACCACCTCTGTCTGGACTTCATTGTTCATATCACCATGAGAATTTTCGTCAAAGCCATTCAACAAGTCTCTAGGAAGTTCCAAACTTTCCCACCTTTTCCTGTCCTCTTCTGAGCCCTCCAAACTGTTCCAACCTCTGCCTGTTACCTAGTCCCAAAGTCGCTTCCACATTTTTGGGTCTCTTTTCAGTGGCACCCCACCCTTGTACTAATGTACTGTATTAGTCTGTTCTCACACTGCTGAAAAAGACATAACTGAGACTGGGCAATTTACAGAAGAAAGACATTTATTGAACTTAAAGTTTCACATGGCTAAAGAGACCTCACATCAAGGCAGAAGGAAGGAGCAAGTCACATCTTACATGGATGGCAGCAGGAAAAGAAAGAGAGCTTGTGGTGGGGATCTCCTCTTAATAAAGCCATTAGATCGCATGAGACTAATTCACTATCATGAGAACAGCACAAGAAAGACTTGCCCCCATGATTCAATTACCTCCCACAGGGTGCTTCCCACAACACATGGGAACTCAAGATGAGATTTAGGTGAGGACACAGCCAGTCCATACCAAACCCTCAATGTTCTCCATGAGGATTGGAATCAACTTCTAAACTCTAGGAAATGTTTAGCTTTTGACTTCCTCTCATGAATTATGAATGTTCTTAGTGATGTCTAGAATGGTAAATTTATTCTGGAAGGCTTTCAAGTTACTTTGGCCAAATCCATAAGAAGAGTCACTGTCGATGGCAGCCGTAGCCTTACATAAATGTATTTCTTGAATAATGAGACTTGAAAGGTTGAAATTGATCCTTGCTTTTTTATCCATAGGCTACAGAATGCATGTTGTTAGTAAGCATGAAAACTACATTAATCTCCTTGTATATCTCCATCAGAGCTCTTGGATGACCAGGTGCATTGTCATTGTGCAGTAATATTTTGAAAGCAATCTTTTTTCTTAGCAGCAGGTCTCAACATTGGGTGTAGAATATTCAATAAACCATGCTTTAAAAAGATGAGCTGTCACCCAGGCTTGATTGTCCTATTTATATAGTACAGACATAAAAGATTTAGTGACATTTTTAAGGGCCCTAGGATATTTAAAATAATAAATGAACATTGGCTTCGACTTAAAGTCACCAGCTGCATTGCGCCCAGATAAAACAGTTAGCCTTTGTCAGCTTTAGCTAAGGCTTTGAAGCTTTGAAGACAGGCATTGACTTATTCTCTTTAACTATGAAAGTCCTATATGGCATCTTCCTCTGAGAAAAGGCTGTTTCATCTACATGGAAAATCTGTTGTTTAATGTAGCCATCTTCATCAAAGGTCTTAGCTATGTTCTGGATAATTTGCTGAGGCTTCTGCCTCAGCACTTGCTGCTTCACCTTGCACTTTTATGTTATGGAGATGACCACTTAAATCTCATCAACCAACCTCTGATTGATAGATTCCAACTTTCCTTCTACAGTGTCCTCACATCTCTCAGCCTTCAAGGAAGTGAGGAGAGTTAGGATCTTGCTCTGCATTAGGCTTTTTCTTCAGAGAATATTGTGTCTGGCTTGATATTTTATCCACATCACTAATACATTCTCTCTATTGTCCATCAGGCTGTTTTGCTTTCTTTTCATTTGTGTGTTCACTGGATTAACAATTTTAATCTTCTTTGAGAACTTTTCTTTGCAGTCAGAACTTTGCTAAATGGTGAAAGTGGTCTAGCTTTCAGCCTATCTAGGTTTTCAACATGCCTTAATCATTTCCAGCTTTTGATTTAAAGTGAGAGACATGTGACTCTTTTTATCATCTGCACACTTAGAAGCCATTTTAGGGTTATTAACTGGCATAATTTTAATACTGTTTTGTCTCAGAGAATAGGAGGGCCCAAGGAGAGGGAGAGAGATGGGGGATCATCAGAATACACCCAACATTTATCAAATAAGTTTGCTATTCTATATTGTTCCCAGACTGAACCAAAGGTTGGGATACTTATTCTTGCAGCCCAATAACAAGATGCAGGTGAACTGGGAAAGAAGACAGTTTATTTCTGTAACCAAGTACAGGGAGAATGCCAGGAAAATATTGCCAGACCAATTCAACATTGAGGTTTTCCAGAGCTTATATACCTCCTAAGCTATATGTCTAAGTGTAAGTGTGTAACTTATTTTCATCTATAACTAAGATTTGAGTCCTGAAGACCTTCCTCTGGAGCCTCAGTAAATGTACTTAATCTAGATGGGTCCAATTGCTGGGGTGATTCCCTTATCTTGTCTCCTGCTAAATCATGGAGGCTTGGGGAGTTCCTTCAGATCCCAATAAAGCTTGTTTGTGGAGGGCTGGGGAGTTTCTTCAGACCTGCACTAAAACTTGTTTAATCTTAAACGAGTCCTTTTAAGAATTTCTTCATTTTGTTGTCATGCTTCAAGGCCCAGGAAAGGCCTGGGCAAAACTTGATGGGCTTTTGTTACATTCCAGCCTTTGTATAAGGGCACCGGCTCTCTCAGCTTTTAATATTTAACTTCACCACTAAGTCAGTGCTGAAACAGTTGTCATGGATGTCTGCCTCTTCCGCCATTAGTGAGACCTGGCCTGCCACAATATGGGCACATTTCATGGTATCCAAAAACAAAATAGGTTTTAAGGAAAGTTAGTATTTGTGTTTTCTATTATGAGCAATGTAAGTCTCCCCAATTATTTAGGTCTCCATTTATGTAGGTCTTCTTTTAATGTCTATTCATTTTGTACTGATATAATGATTTCCATGAAAGTCTTGCACATGTTTTGAAAATCATTTTTCCAGGGAAACTTACATTATGTTTTCAATGGAAATGGGCCTCTTTTTTCTCAGATTACATATTCTGTTGAGTTTTCTACATTGCTTTTGTACACTTATCAACAATGATCAACTTTTAAAAATAAATTTTAGTAAATTTATCTATAAATTCATATTATTTGAGAGTAATGATAGTTCTGTTTCTTCCATTCCAATAATTTTTGTACTTTTACTTTGCACTGACCAGAGCCTGAAATACAATGCTGTTTAGACATAACAATTGTTACTCCTTATTTTAAGGAAATTAAAATGATACCTTAAAAGTTTTCAATTTTTAGCTTCAAAGCTACCTTGGAGATGGAATTATATGCAGTCCAAATTACAAGAAGAGTTACCTCAGATCCAGTCCTATCCCCTCTAATTTTTAGCCAGACATATTAGAAAAGTGAGGCACAGAGGGAATGATGCTGGGGAGAAAGAGAGATAAAGACAGTGACAGAGACAGAGAGAGAGAGAGAGCCAAAGAGCCAGAGAGACAGAGACAGAGGGAGACACACATAGAGACATATAGAGACAGAGAGAGACAGAGACAGATAGACAAGAGAGGGAGAGAGAAACAGAGAGAGAGAGACAGAGACAGAGACTGGTTCTCTACCTAGAGATTGATAAGAAGGGTGAAATTCTGTTGAATAAGCTCAACTGCTTCTGGAATTGGTAGTTATTTCAGAAAGGAAAGTAGATACTTAGAAATAAGGACAAGAGGCAGAGGGAGGCAGAGAAATGAGGAAAAGCTGAGGAAACAATCACTTACTAGATTGGTTGTTTTTCCAACTATTCTCTTTCCAACATTTATATTCTAGCATTGCCGCTTGTTAAACACACATCTTCCATTTCTATCCATTCCTTCTTCACTGTGCCACCAATTTCTGTTCTCCTTCACTCACATGACTTGGAAAGATCAGGCAAACTCCATCCTGGGACAAGGGGAATTGACATCTGTTATACCAATGAGCAATCAAGGCACCTCCCAGCACATGCCTTTGGTCCCTGAGAAGAAATAACCCTATACAAATAAAAACAAAACCTCTTACATTCAGCATTTCCAACTATTAAATGTTCCCATTATTTGAATTTTCCAGATAACTAAAGCTTCATAATTTAAATATACCATATATATATATATAAATCATTTTGATGGAAATCTTCCTAAAATGTATTGCAAAGTTATTTTCCTTACTAAACAGAATATTCTTGACATAACTTAATCTTTTCTTGATGATTCAGGGCCATTGGTATGGCTCAAATATAGAGATGCCCTCAGGGATGATTGTGGAACTAAGGGCTGTGTGGCCAACACTTACTGGCTGTAGGCTGCTAGACATTTCCAGTTAATGTATCTTCTGTCCCTTCTGTTTCTGACACTTGTCACTTTCCAATGTGCTTGCTTCTAACAGTACCCCTCCTACTTTGCTGCTTCTAATTTGTTCTCCACTGTAACTTTGGAAGAACTGATGGTTGCCAGGGGAAACCAGGAAACCAAGGTTATGAAATCAGTACTCTGAATATCCTTGGCTGTGGCCTGGGGAAGGTTTCATCCTTTGCTTCCAGAATAGGGAAGAATTCAGGCATTAGACAACTTTCATTTTTGAGGTCCAGAGGTCTGGGTGGGGTACTTACGACATTTCATTTTTGAAGCTGTAGCAAAAGGAAGATAACCCTATTATAAAGGCTTGGGAATCTTTGAATCATTTGTTCAGGAGAACAAATAAGGATTGTTGTGTTTTTTTTGTGAAGTGTTGGTGAGGGCTCAGTGTGTCCTTTATATAGGGATCACCCTAGGTTGAGACCCATATTAAGTATAATTAGTAAAACAGAGCCATGCATACTCTATCAATGTTCTAAGAAGGGGTCCAGTCAGCAGCAGGCCCTGGTCAGAAAAGTTTCCTGAGGTCAACAAGACTCATAAATGCAACTGTGGGTTACTTCATTTGAAGAAAATAATGGATTATTTCAACTGTTATTTGGCTGTTAGACATTTGGAAATCTTAAAAGAAAACTAAAGATTTAATTTTTTGAAAAGTTGTAGGCTGGGCACGGTGACTCATGCCTGTAATCCCAGCACTTTGGGAGGCTGAGGTGGGCAAACTGCCTGAGGTCAGGAGTTTGAGACCAGTTTAGCTAACATGAAACCCCGTCTCTACTAAAAATACAAAAACATTAGCTGGGCATGGTGGTATGTGCCTGTAATCCCAGCTACCAGCTACTCGGGAGGCTGAAGCAGAGGAATTACTTCCACCAGGGAGGTGGATGTTGCAGTAGCTGAGATCTCACCAGTGCACTCCAGCCTGGGCGACAGAGTGAGACTCCGTCTCAAAAAAAAAAAAAAAAAAGAAAAAGAAAAGAAAAAAAATTGGCCAGGCACAGTGGCTCATGCTTGTAATCCCAGCACTTTGGGAGGCCGAGGCGGGCGGATCACAAGGTCAGGAGATGGAGACCATGGTGAAACCCCGTCTCTACTAAAAATACAAAAAATTAGCCGGGCGTGGTGGCGGGCGCCTGTAGTCCCAGCTACTCGGAGAGGCTGAGGCAGGGGAATGGCGTGAACCCGGGCGGCGGAGCTTGCAGTGAGCTGAGATTGCGCCACTGCACTCCAGCCTGGGCGACAGAGCGAGACTCCATCTCAAAAAAAAAAAGGAAAAAAATTGTAAAGGGTAGGTCAGCAGAACTTCGGGACAACATGTAAGCTCAAAGTCCCATTTCCCAGATATCTACTGCAACCAACAATCTTCTGATATTAATGTGGGATTTTTTTCTTGAATTAATTCTAAGACTCACAAAATAATAAACATCTGAAGACTTGCAAAACAAGCCCCAAATATGTAAGAAGTAGAATTCGATCATTCTCTCTCATTCTTTTTTCTATCTCCTTCTGCTTCTGCCTGTTTCTCTCTGCTATGCTTGGACACAGTACAATGATGGGAACCTGGTTATTAAGAATTGGATGTTGGAGCTGAAATCTAATTAATTAGGCAGTGACTGATCTCCTTAAGTACAAAATCTGGAGAAACTGACAACAAATTGACTCAATGCTGTGTTGATGCTGGAAAAATGTGAATCTCTCTCATCTAAGGTATAACTGGACCTTTAGAATAAGAAGGGGCTGATGGCTCGGGTGAATGTCAGATGGTACTTTTCTAGCAGAAAGAAATGTACCCAGTAGGTGATGAGAACCAGGTAGTATAACATAATTCTCATGCTGGCTGCTACTTCTGCCTGTGGCTAGAATGAAAAGTCAATTCTGAGATGCTTCTTATGAGACCAAAGTTGTTTAACTAAGACACTACAAAAAAATATTACCCCTGTAAATGTTGGGCAATATGGTTTCCAGCTTTCTCCTAATGACTTCCTCTCCTGCTTACCTGATGGGTGGAAGTTAAATCTCTAAGGTCCATTTTATGTCCTTAAAAGAGTTTGACAGCGTTGATTACCTGGGATGCTGAATATGTTCCTTGTGCTCCTTTATATCCAGGTTACTTCTTCACCATCCTACTTGGTGACCTGGGTGGCTGATGTCTACGGACTGCATCAAGAAGTTCTCCTGTCCTTTGGCTTCTTGTTGATTTTGGTTATTTTCAGGGACTCACAAGGGATCAAAAAGTGGGAGGAGAGTAAAATCAGAGTATTTATTCTCTTTCCCTCCATTCCATTTCACCATAGCTTCACTGTTTCCTTTTGCTGAGAAACCCCCTCTACACAGGTTCTCTCCTCTGTGGCTACAGACTGTTTATCTTTTGCTTTTCAGGCATTGCAGTGAGAGCTGGGAGTTATTGCTAGCCCTGGGAGACTGACCATCCTCTTCTATTTTCCCATATTCCACTCCCCATTTTTGTAAAAAGTCTGTTTACTAAAACTCTTTCATGACCTCCTTTGAGTACGTTGTTTATTTCTGCTGGAACATCTGGCAAAGGTGGAACTACAGAGAGGGAGGTTTCGTGGAGAAAGAAGACGGAGGCTGAGGACATATAACTCATGGAATTTGCTCTGGTGCAGAAAGTCCTAATTATACTAACACTGAGAAACAGTATGTAGGACAATCATTGAAACAAAAGGCAAACATTGAAACAAAAGATGATATCTTCACTGAGCATAATACAGTAACTTAGTATAGTGACAGGATATTTGAACTAAAGTCAGAAAACCTAGAGCCAAATCGAAACTCGACCTTTTTATCACTGCATATATTTTAGAGAGCCACTTAATGTCCTTGAGCTATTTTTTTCTATAAAATTTTCCTAAGGAATAAAAGAGCTAATGAATGAGGAAGGATTTTACAAACGACAAGACACATACAAATGTTAGTTATTATTGTTAACCTCATAGATTCTCCATTTCTCCCCATTCTTTTTATAGCACGTTCCGAATTGTATTCTGTGGAACATTGGTTATGAGAGATACTTGAAAAAAAAAAAAAAAAAAGAGAGACCATTCTGGGCAATATGGTGAAACCTTGTCTCTACTAAAAATACAAAAATTAGCTGGGCTTAGTGGTGGGTGCCTGTAATCCCAGCTATTCAGGAGGCTAAAGAAGGAGAATCACTTGAACCCAGGAGGCAGAGGTTGTAGTGAACCAAGATCGTGCCAATGCACCCCAGCCCGGGCGACAGAGTGAGACTCCATCCAAAAAAAAAAAAAAAAAAAGAGAGACAGCAGAGAAGGGGATTTAAATCCAAAAAGGTTTGAGAAGTATTGCATATCCCCGTAGTCTCTGGAGATTCATAATACAACTTAGTTTGCTAGAGAATCTGAAAATTATGGTATTAAAATCACTCAGTTAACTTAGCTTAAACTATTCAGCAATTTCCAAACCAGTGCACCAAGAAGCCCTTCATGACCTGCAACTTGTATGACCATTTGGTGAAACTAGCAGTTTGTGGAACATACCTGGTAGATGCTGTCACCTAAAGATTTCTCCGTTTACCCCGGATCCATGGGGTCTTCCCACTCCAGACTAGTCTGCATAGATGCTTGTATGATATGCACTCAACTCCTTAAACCTCAGGGCATCAAGTAGCTCAGTGAGTCACCATCTTTTTTTCCCTACAAAATTTGTTTTTAAAAATAATATAAAAATTGCATTCATATGAATATATTGATCTACCCAGATTTTGGTTACCCTCCCCCCTAAAATTTCTAAAGGATGTAATGTATCTCTATAATTATTTGTAATCAGCCCAACGAAGTACGAATGCAACTGGAAGAAGAAGTGATGTCACGCATTTAAACTGGAATGGTATACATCTATACAATGTCCAGGGCACTAGTCAGATCTTAAGCTTCAACCCTTTCTTCTCCTAGTATAAACAAAAATGCAAATGGAGCCGGTCGGGTGCAGTGGCTCACTCCTGTAATCCCAGCGCTGTGGGAGGCCAAGGTGGAAGGATCACAAGGTCAAGAGATCTAGACCATCTTGGCTCACATGGTGAAACTCCGTCTCTACTAAAAATACAAAAATTAGCTGGGCGTGGTAGCAAGCGAGAATTGTCCCAGCTACTCGGGAGGCTGAGACAGGAGAATGGCGTGAACTCGGGAGGTGGAGCTTGCAGTGAGCCGAGATCGCCCCACTGCACTCCAGCCTGGTGACAGAGCAAGACATTGTCTCAAACAAACAAACAAAAAAAGTGAATGAATGGGTATGGTATCAACACAGATTTAACATTGATTCAATTTTCACTCATTTTTAAAGTGATCTTTTTATACACAAAAACTGTTTGCTACACATCTCTCAACTCATTTTCAATAGACAAACTGAAGAACTGATGATCTCTAAACAGATATTTTCCTATGGTAATGATGAGGCTCTGGCGGGCATTCCAGCCACTAGGGAATAGAAATTTAAGGCTACTTTCTCTAAAAAATTTTAGATATAAAGAGAGAAAACAGAAGTTGCTGGTGGTGAATGTCTGACTTGTGTCACCGAGGCACTCATTTGTTCTAAGTGAGGGGTTTTCTTTCCTGAATAATCTTCCTTTACTCAATACATTTCTATTTCAATAGTTTCCACTGTTTCTGGTTGTCTCAGAAGATTCTTGGCATTGTGATTTTAAATAGAACTAAGCTTTGAGGTACAAACGAGAGCAAAAACAAAGAAATATTTAAACTTGAAGGGGAAATATCTGCATCCCTACATCCTTTAATTTCTATTTTATTGTTATAAGAATACTTAACATGAGACCTACTCTCGTAACAGATTTTTAAGTGTATAATACAGTATTTTTAACTATAGACACAATGTTGTATATCATATCTCTATTCTTCTTGCACTACTGAAACCTTGTACCTGTTACCTAGCACCTCCCCATTTTACTAATCTCTCTTTGTCTACTAGGCTGGATAAGCACTATGAAAACTTCTAATTGACAATGGACTTGGCTCTGCAATAGTCAGATAATGACCTGAATTTCTGAGATTCCCAAAATATTTTTCTGGGAACAACATCGCAGGTAACTAGATTTGTATTCAGATTCATTTAGTGTGAGATTATGCATGCACTTCACATATGCCAATATGAATAGTAAATGCTGTTTATGGGAATTTTCCAAGTGAAGATTTCGCAAGGAGTATTTTGACATTTATGTTATTATGTTTCATAATTTTTTTTTTCTCTGATTCTTATCCACTCATCCATGAGAAGCAGTAACACTATGAATTTTTCAAATGAAAGCACCAAGGTACCTGACTTATATAATACCACCACTGTACTCTGACAGTAGCTTTTCAAGTTCCAGGCATAGTCCAGTATGATCCTACTTTTTCCCAAGTCCACTGTGAGTGCTTATCCACAAAAGTAAGCTTTTAGAGAAAGGCTTGCCACATTCTTTAGCCTAGAGTTGGATGCTGTGTTCAAAAAATAATACAAGACCATCTACAGCAAGAGAATTCAATAATTCTTTGACTACATGGGACTTGTATGCTGAAGTGCTTGTGATTGGGTGAAGTGTGAAATAGCCACTGATTTGCTGTTCATTATGGGAAGTAACGAGATATGTTTATCACTGAGTAGACAGAAAAGACCTTATGGATTCAAAAGGAAGTAAAATACTTGCTTGTCTTGGAAATGTTGGCATATCTTTAAGTGAAAGCTTGGTCGCTAGAAGGTCTGTTGGGAAAGATTAGATTCATTTCCCATTTATTCCAATTGGTAAAATAAAATCTTTAATATGAACAGGGAGGTTTGAGATCTGAGACCTGGGCATCATTTTATACAAGGAACGAACAGTCCATGTCTCAAATAGTGACTCATCTTTTTTTGACAATGTGATTAACCTTTAGAATATCAACAACTAGCTGTTCTCATTAACTGTCTGACTTTGGGATGTGAAGTATATAGTTTAAGCCCTTGCAGGAAGCAATTTTATCTTTCTTTATTCCCAAAGACTACTGAATTAGGACACACAAGCATTTTGCTTTCATAGTCATTGCATTGAAATAAGTTTGTGCTGAAGACTTTCACTTAAAAGTGATCAGTTTTCACTGTAATTATCAAAATTAAGTTATTCTTAAGTGATTATTTATATGTATTCGTGCTACGGTGGCAATAAAGACTTCACTGCATTCAACTAACAAGATTAAAACATTGCCAAAGCAAAACTAGGTTAAATAGCCCTAGTTACTCCCCGTTTTCTCTCTCTCTTTTTCAAAAAACACATATCTATATTTATATCTACACGTACATATACACATATTACATACACATATTCATAAATTTCTCATGACATCTCTTTTCCTACTCAATACTTATTTATTCCATACCTGAATTGACCTAGAAACAAGCTTCCAGTGTTCCCCTAAACAAGAAAATTCTAACCAATATGGAGAATCTTTGATTGTATATGCAGTTTTTCATGTGGCTGATACACTTCACAAGGGAATTTTTTTATTACTTCATGTACTGACCTTGCAGAGGTTGTCCAATTGGTTTAAAGCTCTGATCTTTAAATACCTCTTTAGTCTGCTTAGAGGGGAGGAAAAGTGGCTTAACCTAATAGATAAATTTGGGAAAACAATTTAGGCATGCTTGGTTCAGCTCCTCTCTTTTTCCTTTGCGGGACCTGCTTCCTAACAGAGCAGAAATTTACCTCCCCTCCTATACAGTCATGCTCTGCATTGGAACATGAGATGCTCTTCCTGACCTACAGCTCTCTGAGAATGGGTCAGTGCATCTGTTTGCTTCCAGGGTTTAGTTAGCAAGCCCTTTAAGCCACATCCTTCAACTTATACTTAATGATGAAATTTCCCAAATCAGGTTCCATAAATGGCCAAAGACATGCTGAGGCAGGAGAATAGAGTCTGGAGGTGGTGAACCTAAGGCCCATTCACCTTGACTTCGTAAAACTGGATCAAAAGGAAAACCCCACCTCTCCACACCAAAGTGTCAAAAGGATCAGAGGCTACTCCCTTTGCACTGTGCTGCAGATGAAAAATGGAAAGTACCTCTGATTGTTCCCCTCCTGCAACCAATCAGACTTGTCATGGGCCAAGTCTTCATATGTAACTTTGAACTTCACTTCAGCCTCTGATTGGTGTCCTCCCATAACCAATCAGACTGGTTGTGGGCCATTCCTTCGTTTACATATGGTATAAACAAGTAACCAATGGGAAACCTCTCGAAGGTATTTAAACCCCAGAAAATTCTGTAAGCAGCCCTCTTGAACCATTTGCTTGAACCCATTCCTACTTTATGGAGTGTACTTTAGTTTCAATAAATCCATGCTTTTATTGCTTCATCTTTCATTGCCTTGTTTGTGTGTTTTGTCCAGCTCTTTCTTCAAAACACCAGGAACCTGGACAACTCATAGCCAAGACCCTCCACTGGTACCAATGTGTCCAGAATTGGCGGGTTCTTGGTCTCACTGACTTCAAGAATGAAGCCTCAGACCCACGTGGTGAGTGTTACAGTTCTTAAAGATGGTGTGTCCAGAGTTTGTTCCGTCTGATGTTCAGACTTGTTTCGAGTTTCTTCTGGTGGGTTCGTGGTCTTGCTGGCTTAAGGAGTGAAGCTGCAAACCTTCACGGTGAGTGTTACAGCTCTTAAGGCGGCGCATCTGGAGTTGTTTGTTCCTCCGGTCCAAAGTTGTTCATTCCTCCCAGTGGGTTCATGGTCTCGCTGGCCTGAGGAGTGAAGCTGCAGACCTTCGCGGTGAGTGTTACAGCTCATAAAGGCAGTGCTGACCCAAAGAGGAGGCAGTAGCAAGATGTATTACAAAGAGCAAAAGAACAAAGCTTCCACACTGTGGAAGGGGACCCACGCTGCTGGCGCCAGCAGCCTGCTTTTATTCCCTTATCTGACCCCACCCACATCCTGCTGATTGGCCCATTTCACAGAGAGCAGATTGGTCCATTTTACAGAGAGCTGATTGGTCCATTTACAATCCCTGAGCTAGACACAGAGTGCTGATTGTTGCAGTTACAATCCTCTAGCTAGACATAAAAGTTCTCCAAGTCCCCACTAGATTAGCTAGAAACAGGGCACTGATTGGTGTGTTTACAAACCTTGAGCTAGACACAGAGTGCTGATTGGTGTATTTACAATCCTTTAGACACAAAAGTTCTCTGAGTCCCCACTAGATTAGCTAGACACAGAGCGCTGATTGGTGCATTTACAAACCTTGAGCTAGACACAAGGTGCTGATTGGTGCATTTACAAACCTTGAGCTAGACACAAAAGTTCTCCAAGTTCCCACCCAACTCAGGAGCCCAGCTGGCTTCTCCTAGTGGATCCCAGCTGGGGTGGGGACGGAGCTGCCCACCAGTCCCGTGTGCGGCGCCTGCACATTTCAGCCCTTGGATGGTGGATGGGGCCAGGCTCCGCGGAGCATGGGGCAGCACCCGCCGGGGAGTCTGCGTGGGAGCCCATGTCAGGTGGGGGGGGCTCTGGCATGGCGGGCTGCAGGTCCCAAGCCCTGCCCTCTGGGGAGACAGCTGAGGCCGGGGAGAGTTCAAGCTAGGCGTGGGTGGGCTGGCAGTGCCGGGGGACCCGGCGCACCCTCTGCAGCGGCTGACCTGGGTGCTAAGCCCATCATTGCCTGGGGCTGGTGCTGGCTGGCTACTCCGAGTGTGGGGCCTGCGGGGCCTGCGGGGTCTGCCGAGCCCGCGCTGAACTGGAACTCAAGCTGGGCTGCGACTGGCAGCCCCAGTTCCTGCAGGCACCTCTCCCTCCACACCTACCCGCAAGCAGAGGGAGCCGGCTCCGGCCTCGGCCAGCCCAGAGAGGGGCTCCCACAGTGCAGTGGTGAACTGAAGGGCTCCTCAAGCATGGCCAGTGTGGGCGCCAAGGCTGCGGAGGCCCCAAGAGTGAGTGAGGGCTGCCAGCTCTCAACAATACCAACATATTATTTCTTAGGACTTAGGGTGGCTGGATGGGATCTTGTGGTTACCATGACTTCATACCATTCATCACCTGTCATAGGAAGCCTCATTTGCTTATCTATGTTTCCGTAAAAATATTATCATTTTCTATATGTGCCCTTGGGATTAAAAAAGTTTGGAAAACAAGCTTTTTATTGGAAATTAAGGTGACATATTTCATTCTTCCTATGCCACTCTTTTGTCTTAATTTGTTCGGACTAGAGAAGGGAAGGCAACTGCTCTTTACTGAGCTGACTCAGAGATGCCCGCTTTGGTCTCTACAGGGCAATCTTTGTTTAGGTTTTTCTCCTGAGACATTTTTCATTTTTCTCCTGAAAAGTCTAATCTTCATTTGGTGAGTATATTTACTTTGAGTGCTCTTTTGGTGTTCAATGCTTTCTTGCCTTCTTTCTTTCTTACCTTATTTTCCCCATCTTCGTAACAATTGGCATTTTCTGTATTGGATTACTGGCTTCACCACTTGCCTGTACTTCTTTATAAGAATTAATGTTTCTCAATAAGGTATATGGTGAATAACATAGACTACAGAGTCAAATAAACTTGGTTTTAATTCTCAATCAAACACTTCATTTGACCTTGGACAAAATCTGTGATCCTTCTAAAACCTCAAGTTTCTCATACTTCATTGGAGACATTAATGAGTCATCCCTGTTTTTGTTGCCAGGATTAAATAAAATTAAGTGTATATGTGTAATACTTAATATGATTTGTATTTGATAAGTATTATCTGGTATTGTTGAACAAGGATATGCTAAACATTAAAAATTTAGAGACCCTAGGAATATGCTATATCTACTGCTTTATTTTAAAAGCTTTATAATTTTGTTACATCATAGGTGATTCAAAGTTATAAATAAAATTAAAAATCAATGTTATTTTTTCTGTGGTCCAGTTATAAAAAGATTGGCATATTGACAGAAAAATTGTAAGAACTGGCTAAAAGTTTACAATTCAGCGGTCTGAAGTCCTTAAATGTAAGGGCAAACAACGTTCCATACTTCAATCGTTTCTGACAGTATACCCTCTTACAGAAAGCTAGAAAGATTCATGTTGATAATCTTGTTCATGAAACATAAAGAACATGTCACTGTATTCCATGTAAAGAACATGCTAAAGCATTTTAGAACATTTTAATCAAAATAGTCACAAAAATTTACAGAAAGGGGGAGACTCCATTTCTATGGAAACTAACTCATATGAAACACTCTTTCTCTAATGATACCAATGAAGGAGGTATTATTTGAAGAATAACTTCTGTACTGTATTGCTTTTAACTGTTCAAAAGACTTCCGTATTTATATATCTTATTTTGATCTCACAACAAATGTATATGGTATTTGGTTGGTTATTGTAATCTTCATATGCAAAATGAAATCTAGATGGGGAGAACTGAACAGAACACTTAAAGTAGAGGTATCTGCAAAGATGGCACATCTGAGAAGCTGAAGCTTCATTTTTCTGTTAGAGACGGTATTATTATAATTATTGAATAGATTTTTCTGGTGAACCATATTTTATTATTATTGTCTTATTTTTATTTGGGCTTTTTTCTTCTCTCTGTCATTTAAAATACTATTCTATTTTATAGAGAACAACATAAGTTGTGTCTTGTTTGGTGAAGTAGTCATGTTGGTTGAATATGTTGAACATGATGATATAGAGACAAATAATGAAAACAAAGTTACCACTTCTTGAATACCATGTAACTTCTATATACTGGCTCATTTACCCCTCACGATAGTTTTGCAAGACAGGTATTATTATCCCCATTTTACATATTAGAAAAACACAAAAAGATGAATCCAGGTTCTGTAACCTCTAGTCCCGAGTTTTTTCTAGCCTCACTTGTTATCTTCCACAATGAGTCTCTGGAGTAGCTTTCAAGAATAACCCAGAGCCTGAACAGGAAAGAGTATTGAATTCATCTATAAATATCTTTGGCTCACCTGCAAGGAAATGTGAAATCAAAAGGAAGCAAAAATGAGAAAGCCTGATACATCTGTCAAATTTGGAAAATGTTTCAGCTTTTCCAAGGGGTGCATTCAACACACAGAACAGCCTCCAAAGAGTCAGTAGAACCTGATCCGTAATCGTTCCCAAGAATCCAACCGAAAGTATCTGCTAAGTCAAGGAATATTTTCAGAGAGTTTTCAGACACTCATAAACCACAGCACCATCAATCCCATCGACCCCAGCCATAACCTTTTAAGGGAGCATGCTGAAGTGCAGTTAATCAGATTATGGTTAGCAGAGAAAAAAATATAAAAGAAAATGAAGAACTGGTCAGGGTGAGAGTAAAGGGCAAACCTCAATCAGCTGCCTTATTTCACCTCCTTTCAAGGACATAAATATCACGTAACAGTCTCTATATGTCAAAGGAGCTAGGGATCTAGATAGTCTGCAGTTAACACAGAACCAGAGACTCCTTTCTCAAATTATGCTTTAGGAGCCACCAAATATCTAACTGTTCTAATATGACACTGTCTTTCAGATGGTTAACATATGTCATTTTCTTACCATGAACTTACTTTTGTTAAAGGCTCAAATATTAGTTCAGGAAACAAGAGAGCATTGCAATTTCGTCAGTCAGTCTCAGTGTACTTGCTACCTAAATTGGACTCATGCTTTTTTGGTATTACTATTATAGGGATAAAGAAAATAATTGCTTAGAATATGGCTTGGTATACACTGTATTATTTTAGTCAACTGGTCTATCACTGTGATAAGGAACAGGAGCCAGATGAAAGAAAAACTGAGATAGAGACTTTGCCCTAGTGGATTTAACAATTTTTTTTTTTTTTTTTTTTGGAGAGGCAGGGCTGACATCAGTGAAGTTATTACTTACACTGATGCTGATGGAGAGTGAAAATTCTCTTTCTCAGGAAATCACAACTTAATTGGACAAATAATATACTGTGTGAAACAACTGGAAATGCACCCAAGTGAACTTATAGGGCTAGCATCCTGGCATGACTAACATAATGAGAGTTTCGAGTCATACTCTGACATGCTGAAGTGTTTTAGCAGAACCATTCTGCAGTAAGTAAATGTTCCATAGATGGATACAATTCTGTTAACCGCCCGATCTTTTGATCTTGCTTCACCTTATGGTCTGTGGGTTCTCTTGTCCTTTCCAGTCCTTTGATAGAGGACCTTGAACAACTATAATAAGGAGTGCTGATATCCTAGACCTAAATCCCTTAGGTATGACACCTTCCACTGCTCAGCATTTGAGAAAAGTGATGTCTGCGCCTGTCTTCCTGCCAGCTTTCTCTCACTAGAGATTATTCCTTTTTCTTCTTTCAGTCTCAATGCTTTATATTGCCTGAGGATAAACCTGGCACTTTTTACCACCCATGATCCAATTAGCAGAGAAAGGAGCAGCTCTGTTTGCGACAACACACAGATTTTGGTATGAGCCCCACAGAGAGAAAGCAACACTCTAGACATGCTTCGTGCATAGCTGCCTATCTATTCTCTCTGTGATCTCAGAACAAAGGCCCAGGCACTTTGCTAGCTGCCCAGGGCTACCACTCTCTGAAATTGATGGAAAAGGAATCATGTAACATGTTTCCATTGGTGCAGGTTCACTAAATACTTCCTATAACCTGAACTTTTCTGATAACCATTTACTTTTTTTTTTTTACACTGGGCAATGGGAAAAGAGAATTTTACTTGAGGATAAAACTCCCAGGAGAGAGTGTATTTATATGTTGAACTAAAGGCATGAGTATGCATAACTTCTCATATTTTCTATATGAGTCTTTGGGAATTCTGCTTCCTGTATATAAATTGACTATAGGTTGAAGATAAAGAGATTATGGTTCTCTTTTTGGAATAGATCAGAATTCAAAATAATATTACTCATTTAATTTTTTATGAGTATTGCTCATACGACAGTATTTGTTAAGAACTGGAGGAGATACAAAAAAACACAGGATTATTTCCTGCGCTCTAGGGCTGTATGTTTAAGTGACACACTTATCATTCACCCATTCTCAATTTACAATTTTTAGGCATCAACTGGTCTAGTGGTTAACAAAAAAGTGCAGTATTATCACCCACCAGAGTTTTTTGGTTTCGTTTGTTTTAATAATTGGGATAGTATTGTGATCTAGCAGGGAAAGGTGATATGTGATACAGGCATTTAGTATTTAGGAATTAGTGATGCAAAACAATTACAGTGCTCCTCTAAAGGAAAAATTGTCTAATCCAAAATGTCAACAGCAACTCTCCTTACAACTGAGAAACACTGGGTAGACTGTTTCACATCAGCCCAGGGTTTTTTGCCATAGTCTATCTGATATAGCTTGGATATTTGTCACTGCCCAAATTTCATGCTAAATTACAATCCCTAACACTAGTGATGGGGCCTGGTAGAAGGCGTTTGGATCATGGAAATACATTCCTCACAGCTTTGTGCTGTCTTTGTGATAATGATAGTGAGTTCTCATAAAATCTGTTCATTTAAAAGTGTATGGCACCTCTCCTGCACCTGACTCCCTGTCTCTCTTGCTCCCACTCTGCCATCATAGAACAAGTAAATCCTCAGACCCCCAACCCCTTGGATCCGAGCTTCAGAAGAAAAAGGGAGAAGTGCCTGCTCCCCCTTCACCTTCTGTCATGTTTTAAGCCTCTTGAGACCTCCCCAGAAGCAGAGGCTACTATGCTTCCTATATAGCCTGCAGAACCATGAGCTAATTAAACCTCTTTTCCTATCAATTACTGAGACTCAAGCATTTGTTTCTAGCCATGCAAGAATGGCCTGACACACACCCTTGAGCCCCATCTTTAGGAGAGCAAAGCAGAACGCTTCGGTTAGAGGTTACATCAGCCAGTTTAGGCTAAGCTATGCTGTGCTAACAAACAACCCCCAAATCTCAACCACCCTTAACACTAAGGTTTGTTTCTTACTTATGCCCCATTTTGGGGTCTTTGATAGCTTTCCTCTATGATCTTGAGCCTGGGATCCAGGCTAAAATATTACCCCTTTCTGGGATATTGTCAGCTGTGAATAAGAAGAGGGCATGGTAAAATGATGGAAAATGCTCTTAAATTTTGCTTGAAATAATGCATGTCATTTCTACTCACATTTCATTGACTAAAGCAGGTCACGTGTCCAAGCCTGATATCAGCAAAGCACAAATATAAAAATCCTGCTTCAGAAAGGTACAGCAAATATTTTGAACAGTACAATCCACATTAGAAATAAAACAGAGAAAGATGATTCTTGTATGACAATATTTCTTAAAATGGGCTCCAGAAAGAAAATCTGCTGCCTATCACAGAACAAATTAATCCTCAGACCCCCCTTGGATACAAACTGTTGAAGAAAAAGGTGGAAACCCAATGGGAAGAATAAAAAATCAGATCAATTTCTTATGACAAAAATACATTTCCATCTCTAGTAATCTCCCAGGCCCAGGCCATTAGTTTTTTTTCTTCTGGTTCTGGTTATATTCTCTTGCAGGTGAGTGCACCTAAGCAAAGATCTCCAGAGCAGCCAAAATCCTGGTTCTTGTTCTCTTTGTCTGGCTGTTCCATTATGACTAAGAAGTGTGAATAATCTCACGGATTTTATTTGTAGCCCTCACCTTTTCTATCTTTGTGCTTTCCCTTAGAGGCCGTGTATAATTTTGATACTCCACTGATCAATAGAAGATCCTCAAATATGAGTGTCCTTTCTTCTAAGCTTCAGTGCCACTTTTCTTTTTAGCCACAGAACATTTTCATCTTTAAATCAACTGTATCTCAAACCAAGATCGTCATCAACACCCCTTATTCTCCCGCACTTTGCTTCTACTGCCAAACCAGATTCACCTAATCCTATTAATGATATTACCAATATCCTAGTCATATAGACTTAAGTCTTTGTGTTAGCTTTTGGTCTTAATACTTTTTTTTCCTCCACTTATCTCCACCCAAATAGCCACTACTCTGTTAATTATCTATATATATTTTTTCTTTCTGTCAGCCTTTACTCATGGGAGTCTAAAGCACATCTTCTCCAAATGAGAATTGTATTCCATTTATTAGTAGTAGGATAGTTAAATAACCTTCATATAATAACTTAGGGGTTTTTAAAATAAATCTGAAGTTTTATTTGAAAGTTATTAATGTTAATTTTATTATTAAAATTGTAATAGTCTCATTCTAAAACATTGATGATATGGTGCATGAACAATATTATCATAGCTGCAAGATTAATTCTACAGCCACTATATCAAACATTGGCAATAGTACTAAATAGACACACTCAGGTGGCACATTAATGATATTGCTAACATTTTTGTCTACAATAGAATTTGATTAGGAAAAAAGGTTTAAATTATATGTTTTCTAAAAGAAGTTAGAAGCTGTGATTGTAAATTGGGTAAATATAAAAAATCCTTCAACTGCTGAAAGTAGTTAGCAGTGTATAAAATGATTTTGACAAGCTTAGTGTTTAAAATGTTAACTTCCGTAGACTCACACCTATAAGGAAATGTCTTATTAAACAATATGTATAATTTATGCTGGTTTACAGTTTGGTATGAGCACATTTTCTTCAGAATCCTTATATTACCTAATTTCATAGATTTAACATGATTTCTCAGGGAGATTGTTGTGGTATATGATTTAGGAATTTTTTCTTCTTGTGAAATTTTGAAGTATGAAAGTTGAAATTTTGATTTTATAACATCCTTATAAAAATGAAGAATTTCAAGATAGAAATTTCAAGATAGAAATGCACTAATAAATAAGAGTTAAGTACAGTTCTTAATATTTTTAATGTTATGAATACTAGAGTATTAAACACATCAATCAAATTTAGGTTTAAAATGTAATAAAGTGGCCGGGCACCATGGTTCATATCTGTAATCCCAGCACTTTGAGAGGCCAAAGCAGGATGATCACTTGAGCCCCGGAGTTCAAGACGAGCCTGGACAACAAAGTGAGACCCCACCCCCTACCTACCTCCAAAAAATAGTGAAAAAATTGGCTGGGCATGGTGGCACACACCTGTAGTCCCAGCTACTTTGGAGGCTGAGGTGGGAGGATCGCTTGAGCCCAGGAAGTCGATCTTCCCCAGTGCAGAGCTGTGATTGAGCCACTGCACTCCAGCCAGGGCGACAGAGTGAGACCCTATCTCAAAAAAAAATTAATAAAATATGCAAATAACTATTATTCTGCTTTGGATTATTATTAAAATTTTATAGGCATTTATTGGTTCAAGAAAAGCATAATGTTGTTACTAAAGTTATTTAGCTAATACAAAATCTCTTCATAGTCACACTGTCAATCTATTTACCTATTTATTCATATCTTGAAAATTTTTAATTTTTATAATTGAAGTTAATAGCTTTTAAAATCGTTGTGGCACTTTATTTTTCTTTGTAGCCTGTCTTTACCCCTTACTGTCTGTATGATCTCTGGTAACTTATGGACATCTCTGCCTCAGGTTCCTCATTTATTAAATGAGCAAAATATAAAATTCTTAAACATATTATTGGCTTATAGCAAAACTATATATCATAGGAATGTTAAGTTTTGTGGCTTATATATCAGGCATACGTTCTTGTTAACATAGATAATTGCAAAGTAGTTATTCTGATTTATTATTGAGCAAACTAAAGTTCAGACTAGCCCATAGACTCATTTATATTAAGTAGCCAGAGCTGGTCTGAACCTATGTCTTTGTGGTCCTGTCTTGGTCTGTTTTCTGCTGCTAAAAAAAAAAAAAAAAACACAGATTAGGTAATTTATAATGAACAAAAATTTATTTCACACACAGTTCTGGAGCCTGGGAAGTTCCAGACCAAGGAGCCAGCATCTTATGAGGGCCTTCTTGGTGTGTGGAAGACGAGAGAGAGAAAGAGAAAGAAAAAATAGGACTGCAGTTATCCTGTTATAAGAAACCCACCTCCACAATAACAGCATTACTCCATTAATGAGAGCAGAGCCTTCATGGCCTAATCACCTCTTAAAAGCCCTGCCTCTCATCTACCTTGAGAGGTGGATACTGTTACAATGGCAATTAAATTTTAACATGAGTTTGAAAGGGGACATTCTAATCATAGTTGGCCCCAAAGCCTATTTTGTACCTCTGACGCTCAAGATCAATGAATCTTCTTCTTATAACTTAGCAAAATAGGAAGAACTTAGAGAAAACAAGATATGTCAACAATCAAGCATTTGGAAGATAGTGCTAAACACCTTCCCCTCATTTCTCACTGAAGTACATACTGTCATGTACTATTATTTAAATCTTTAAATCTTCCTAGGTGGTATGTCTCATTCCCTGAGTAGGTTGTAAACTTTCCAATGGAAGCGAAGTGTACTTTCTGCTCACTTGCAGCACTTAGTAAAATGTTGTGACAGTAGCTTAAATATGAATATTTTTAGTAGTTTAAATGGATTCGGTTGAGCTTCAAAGAACACTGTGACAAAGGCAAGAAAATATATTATCTTTAATTTACTGGTGAGGAAATTTAGAAAGAAAAAGGGCAAGAAGTTTATCTAAGATCACTCATCTTGGTCACAGAAACCTGGGCCTAATGTTAGCAATAAATCCTCAATAAATATGTGTTAAATTGATAAATTTATTCTAGAGAAGAGAAAAATCGTGAGTATGGAGCAAAAACAGAAGAGCAGCTTAATAAATTTGCAAAATGTATAAAGGCTTTCATAGTTTTACCTCTGGAGTTAATTTTACTTCAGAAATTTCAAATGATGTCTTAATAATAAGTGAAAACTTACATCTAGTTAGTACTTGCAATGTCCTAATATTATGTTAAACATTTACATTAATTATTTTATTTCATACTACTCATCTATCTATGAAGTAGGTACAACTTTTTGATTTTGACACTTTTTGTTTGGTTGGTTGGTTGGTTTTAATTAGTAGCCTTTTTTTTTTTTTTTTTTTTTTTTTTTTTTTTGTTTAAAAAAAATTTTTAAAAAAAAAAAAATTTTTTTTTTTTTTTTTTTTTCTTCTTTTTTTTTTTTTTAATTTTTTTTTTTTTTTTTTTTGAGTAGTTTTAGGTTAACAGAAAATTGATCAGAAAGTAAAGAGTTCTCATGCATCTCCTTCTCTCCTCTTATAGTTTTTCCAACTATTTACATCTTTTATTGATGTGGTACATTTGGTACAATTGCGGAACAAATGTGGATACATTATTTTTGTTAACTTTTAAGTTCTGGGTTACTTTTTGAAACTTTTATTGAAGTATAAATATGCATAAAGAAAAGTGACAAATTGTAAGTAAGTTTTCTCAAACTGAATACACTCAAGTAAACAATACCCAAATAAAAAGAAAATGAACATTAAGTTAAACCCAGAAGTTCTTCTTGTGTCCCCTACCAGACCATACTCTCCTCAAGGTAACATAGTCTGACTTCTAACCTCACAACTATCCTGACTTCTCACACTGCAGATTAGTGCTTACTGTATTTGAACTTCATATAAATGGAAGATACAATCTGTCCTCTTAGGTGCTTAGCTGCTTCTTTATTTTTTTTAATAAACTTTACTTTTTAGAGCAGTTTTAGGTTCACAGCAAGCTAATGAGAATCTACAGAGATTTCTCTATATACCCTCTGTCCCCATACGTGCATAGCCTTCTCCACTATCGACAATCCCAAACAGAGTTGTGCATTTGTGACAATAAAGAAACTACACTGACACATCACAATCACTCAAATACCATAGTTTACATTAGGGTTCACTCTTGATGTTTTACATTTTATGGTTTTTGACAAATGCATAATGGCATAAAATCCACCATTACAGAATCATACAGAAGAGTTTCACTGCCCTCAAAATCCTCTGTGCTGCTCCTATTCATCTCTTCCCATTAACCTCTGGCATCTATTGTTATTTTTACTATATCTCAATAAATTTAGTTTTATAAGAATGTCCTATAGTAGACTTATATAGTACATATCCTTTTCATATTAGCTTATTTCACTTGGTAATATGCATTTAAGACACCTCCTTGTCTTTAGCACTGAATAATATTCCCTTATCTGAATGTAGTACAGTTCATTTATCCATTCACCAAATAAAGGGCATTTTTAAATAGTAGAACATCATTTATATAGCATGCCAAAGTAGACTAAACAATACAATGTTTAGGAATACATAGATATGTGGTAAAACCATATAGACAATCAAGGAGAGTGGAAAAACAAAGATATAGTCAGGGAGAATACACAGGTTGGCTTCAAAAATGTTGGTTATGTTTTTTCTTTCTTAAGCATTGTGTAGGCAGATGGGTACTTATTTGTATTCTCTAACTTTGTAGATGTGTCAAAAGCACTATTTCGCACATATGAAATCCTCATTTTAAAAGTAAATAATTATGGTACAAAATATTAAAAATTCAGAAAACTATATCAGTAAAATAAAAATTATCCAAAATTATATTACCCTGAGACAACTATAGTATTTGTTTTTTTAAAATTTTTTTATTTCCATAGGTTATTGGGGAACAGGTGGTGTTTGGTTACATGAGTAAGTTCTTTAGTGGTGATTTGTGAGATTTTGGTTTACCCATCACCCAAGCAGTATACACTGCAACCTATTTGTAGTCTTTTATCCCTTGCCCTCTCCCACCCTTCTCCCCAAGTCTCCAGAGTCCATTGTATCATTCTTATGCCTTTGCGTCCTCATAAGTTAGCTCCCACGTAACAGTGATAACATACAATGTTTGGTTTTCCATTCCTGAATTACTTTACTTAGACTAATAGTCTCCAATCTCATCCAGGTTGCTGCAAATGCTGTTATTTCATCCATTTTTATGGCTGAGTAGTATTCCATTGTATATATATATATATTCCATATATATATACACACCATATATATATATATATATATATACACACCATATATATATATATATATATATATATATAAACACCACAGTTTCTTTATCCACTCGTTGATTGATGGGCATTTGAGTTGGTTACACGTTTTTGTAATTGAAAATTGTGCTGCTATACACATACATGTACATATATCTTTTTAAAATAATGACTTCTTTTCCTCTGGGTAGATACCCAGTAGTGGGATTGCTGGATCAAATGGTAGTTCTATTTTTAGTTATTTAAGGAGTTTCCACCCTGTTTTCCATAGTGGTTGTGCTAGTTTACATTCCCACTAGCAGTGTAGAAGTATTTCATGTTTACTGCATCCATGACAACATCTACTATTTATTTATTTTTTTGATTATGGCCATTCTTGCAAGAGTAAGGTGGTACCACATTGTCGTTTTGATTTGCATTTCCCTGATTATTGGTGATGTTGAGCATTTTTGCATATGTTTGTTGGCAATTTGCATATCTTCTTTTGAGAATTGTCTATTCATGTCCTTAGTCCATTTTTTTGATGGGATTGTCTTGTTTCTTACTGATTTGAGTTTGTTGTAGATTCTGGATATTAGTCCTTTTCAGATGTATAGATTGTGAAGATTTTCTCCCACCCTGGGTTGTCTGTTACTCTGCTGACTATTCCATTTTCCTTGCAAAAGCTCTTTAGTTTAATTAAGTCCCAGTTATTTATCTTTGTTTATGTTGCATTTCTTTTGGATTCTTGGTCACGAAATCCTTGCCTAAGCCAATGTCTAGAAGGGTTTTTCCAATGTTATCTTCTAGAATTTTCATAGTTTCAGGTCTTAGATTTAAGTCCTAATCCATCTTGAGTTGACTTTTGTATAGGGTGAGAGATGACGATCCAGTTTCATTCCCCTACATGTGGCTAGTCAATTATACCAGCACCATTTGTTGAAAAGGGTGTCCTTTCCCCACTTCATGTTTGTGTTTGCTTTGTTTAAGATCGGTTGGCTGTATTTGGGTTTATTTCTGGGTTCTCTATTGTATTCCATTGGTCTGTGTGCCTATTTTTATACAAGTACCATGTTGTTTTGGTGACTATGGCCTTATAGTATAGTTTGAAGTCAGGTAATGTGATGCCTCCAGATGTGTTCTTTTTGCTTAGTCTTGCTTTGGCTATGCAGGCTCTTTTTTGGTTTCATATGAATTTTAGAATTATTTTTTCTAATTCAGTGAAGAATGTTGGTGGTATTTTGATGGGAATTGTGTTGAATTTGTAGATTGCTTTTGGCAGTATGGTCATTTTCACAATATTGTTTCTACCCATCCATGAGCATGGGATGTGTTTCCATTTGTTTGTGTCATCTATGATTTCATTCAGCATTTTTTTGTAGTTTTCCTTGTAGAAGTCTTTCATGTCCTTGGTTAGGTATATTCCTAGGTATTTTTTTTTTTTTTTGAGGCTACTGTAAAAGGGGTTGAGTTCTTGATTTAATTCTCAGCTTGGTCACTGTTGGTGTATAGAAGAGCTACCGATTTGTGTACATTAATTTTGTATCCGGAAACTGCTGAATTCTTTCATCAATTCTAGGAGCTTTCTGGAGGAGTCTTTAGGGTTTTTTAGGTAAACAATCATATCAGCAAACAGCGACAGTTTGACTTCCTCTTTACTGATTTTGATGCACTTTATTTCTTTCCCTTGTCTTATTGTTCTGGCTAGGACTTCCAGTACTGTGTTGAAGAGGAGTAGTGAGAGTGGGAATTCTTGACTTATTCCAGTTCTCAGAGGGAATGCTTTCAAATTTTTCCCATTTAGTATTATGTTGGCTGTGGGTTTGTCATAGATGGCTTTCATTACACTGAGGTATGTCCCTTGTATGCTGATTTTGCTGACAGTTTTAATCAGAAAGGGATGCTGGATTTTGTCAAATGCTGTTTCTGCATTCATTGGGATGATCATGTGATTTTTGTTTCTAATTCTATTTATGGGGTGTATCACATTTATTGACTTGCATATGTTAAACCATACCTGCACCTCTGGTATGAAACCCACTTGATCATGGTGGATTATCTTTTTGATATGTTGTTGGATTTGGTTAACTAGTATTTTGTTAAGGATGTTAGCATCTATGTTCATGAGGGATATTGGTCTGTGGTTTTCTTTTTTGGTTGTGTCCTTTCCTGGTTTGGGTATTAGAATGATACTGGCTTAATAGAATCATTTAGGAAAGGTTCCTTCTTTCTCTATCTTGTGAAATAGTGTCAATACGATTGGTACCAATTCTTCTTTGAATGTCTGGTAGAATTCTGCTGTAAATCCATCTGGTCCTGGACTTTTTTTGTTGGTAACTATTTTTATTACAATTTCAGTCTTGCTGCTTGTTATTGGTCTCTTCATGGTCTCTAATTCTTCTTAATTTAAGCTAGGAGGGTTGTATCTTTCCAGGAGTTTATCCATCTCTTCAAGGTTTTCTAATTTATGTGTGTATAGGTGTTCATAGTAGTCTTGAATGATCTTTTGCATTTCTGTGATTTCAGTTGTAATATCCCCTGTTTCATTTCTTATAGAGCTTGTTTGGATTTTCTCTCTTCTTGGTTAATCTTGCTAATGGTCTATCAATTTTATTTATCTTTTCAAAGAACCAGCTTTTTGTTTTATTTAACTTTTGTATTTCTTTTGTTTCAATTTTATTTAGTTCTGCTCTGTTCTTGGTTATTTCCTTTCTTCTGCTGGATTTGGGTTTGGTTTGTTCTTGTTTCTCTAGTTTCTTGAGGTGTGACCTCAGATTGTCTGTCTGTGCTCTTTCAGACTTTTTGATATAGGAATTTAGGGCTATCTGCCTTTGCTGTATCCCAGAGGTATTGACACGTTGTGTCACTATTGTCTTTCAGTTTGAAGAAGATTTTAATTTCCATCTTGATTTCATGTTTGACCCAATGATCATTAAGGAACAGGTTATTTCATTTCCATGCATCTGCATGGTTTTTAAGGTTTCTTTTGGAGTTGATTTCCAGTTTTACTCCACTATGGTCTCAGAGAGTGCTTGATATAATTTCAGTTCTCTTAAATTTATTGAGACTCATTTTGTGGCCTATCATATGGTCTACCTTGGAGAAAGTTCCATGTGCTGTTGAATAGAATGTGTATTCTGCAGTTGTTGGATGGAATGTTCTGTATATATGTTAAGTCCCTTTGTTCCAGGGTATAGTTTAAATCTATTGTTTCTTTGTTGACTTTCTGTCTTGATAACCTGTCTAGTGCTGTGAGTACTTGGGCTTGTAGTATTGAAGTCCCCCACTATTATTGTGTTGCTGTCTATCTCATTTCTTAGGTCTATTAGTAATTGTTTTATAAATTTGGGAGCTCCAGTGTTAGGTGCATATATGTTTAGAATTGTGATGTTTTCCTATTGGACAAGGCCTTTTATCATTATATAATGTCTCTCTTTGTCTTTTTTAACTGCTGTGCCTTTAGAGTTTGTTTTGTCTGATATAAGAATAACTCTGCCTGCTCACTTTTGGTGCTCATTTGCATGAAATGCCTTTTTCCACCCCTTTACCTTAAGTTTATGTGAGTTCTTATGTGTTAGATGAGTCTCTTGAAGGCAGCAGATAGTTGGTTGGTCAGTTCTTATCCATTCTGCAATTGTCTATCTTTTAAGTGGAGCATTTAAATCATTTACATTCAATGTTAGTATTGAGATGTGAGGTACCATTCCATTCATCATGCTATTTGTTGCCTGTATACCTTGCTTTTTTGTTTTTGTTTTTTAAATTGTATTTTTGTTTTACGGGCCCCATGAGATTTATGTTTTAAAGAGGTTCTGTTTTTATGTGTTTCCAGGATTTGTTTCAAGATTTAGAGCTCCTTTAAGCAGTTCTTGCAGTGCTGGCTTGGTAGTGACAAATTCTCTCAGCATTTGTTTGTCTGAAAAAGACTATCGTTCCTTCATATATGAAGCTTAGTTTTGTTGGATACAAAATTCTTGGCTGGGCCAAGTGTGGTGGCTCATGCCTGTAATCCCAGCACTTTGGGAGGCTGAGGTGGGTGGATCATGAGGCCAAGAGATAGAGACCATCCTGGCCAACATGGTGAAACCCTGTCTCTACTAAAAACACAAAAAATTATCCAGGCGTGGTGGTGCGCACTTGTAGTCCCAGCTACTCGAGAGGCTAAGGCAGGAGAATTGCTTGAACCTGGGAGGGGGAGGTTGCAGTGAGCCGAGATCACACCACTGCACTCCAGCCTGGTAACAGAGAAAGACTCCGTCTCAAAAAAAAAAAAAAAAAAGAAAGAAAAGAAAAACAAATTTTTGGTTGGTAATTGTTTCGTTGGAGGAGGCTGAAGATAGGGCCCCAATCCCTTCTAGCTTGTAGAGTTTCTGCTGAGAAATCTGCTGTTAATATGATAGGTTTTCCTTTATAGGTTACCTGGTGCTTTTGTCTCAGAGCTCTTAAGATTCTTTCCTTCATCTTAACTTTAGATAATGTGATGACAATCTGCCTAGGTGATGATCATTTTGCAATGATTTTCCCAGGTGTTATTTGTGCTTCTTGTACTTGGATGTCTAGGTCTCTAGCAAGACCAGGGGAGCTTTCCTCGATTATTTCCCCAAATATGTTTTCCAATCTTTTAGACGTGTTTTCTTCCTCAGGAATGCTGATTATTCTTAGGTTTTGTCGTTTAACATAATCCAAGTATTCTTGGAGGCTTTGTTTATGTTTTCTTATTCTTTTTTCTTTGTCTTTTATGAATTGGGTTAATTTGAAGACCTTGTCTTTGAGCTCTGAATTTCTTTTTTCTACTTGTTCAATTCTATTGCTGAGACTTTCCAGAGCATTTTGCATTTCTATAAAAATGTCCATTGTTTCCTGAAGTTTTGTTTTTTTTAATGCATCTATTTCATTGAATATTTCTCCCTTCACTTCTTGTATCATTTTTTTTTTTAATTTCCTTACATTGGGCTTTGCCTTTCTCTGGTATCTCCCTGATTAATTTAATAACTAACATGAATTCTTTTTCAGGTAAATCAGGGATTTCTTCTTGGTTTGGATCCATTGCTAGTGAGCTGGTGTGATTTTTTGGAGGTATTAAAGAACTTTGTTTTGTCATATTACCAAAGCTGGTTTTCTGATTTCTTCTCATTTGGGTAGACTCTGTCAGAGGGAAGGTCTAGGATGTTCTGATTCTTTTGTCCCACGGGGAGCTCCCTTGATGTAACACTCCCACTTTTCCTATAGATGTGGCTTCCTGAGAGGTGAGCTATTGTAATAGATATCTCTCTTCTGAATCTAGCCACCTGGAAAATCTACCAGCCTCTGGGCTGGTACCGGAGGTTGTCTGCACAGAGTGTTGTGATGTGAACTGTCTGTGGGACTCTCAGCTGCGGATACCAGCACAGTATTTGAGGTGTCTCCTGGGTCCTGCAGGGTCAATCCACTTCCTTCAGAGAGTCTGTGGTTCCTCTCATAAAGGGAATTTTGATTGCTTTGAAGTTTTTGCAATTATAAATAAAGTTGCTATAAATATCTACATGCAGTTTTTTGTATGCATAACTTTTCAACTTTTTTTAGTAGATACCAAGAAATGAGATTGCTGGATTGTATGATAAGAATATGTTTAATTTTGTAAGAAACTCCGTGTCTTCCAAAGAAGCAGTACCGTATTGCATTCCACCAGCAATGAATGAGAGTTCCTGCTGCTCCTTATCCTCATCAGCATTTGGTGTTGTTAGTGCTCTGGACTTTGACCATTCTAATATGTGTCTAGTGTATCTTATTCTTGTTATAATCAGCATTTCTCTGATGACATGTGATCTGGAGTGTCTATCTTATGCTTATTTTTCATCTGTATATTTTCTTTAATTATTTCTGTTAAGGTCTTTTACCAATTTTTAATATTGGATTGCTTCTTTTCTTATTGCTATTTTAAGAGTTCTTTGTGTATTTTAAGACAGTTTCTTTTATCAGATGAATGTTTTAGAAATATTTTCTCCCAGTTTGTGCCTTGTCTTCTCTTTCTCTTGACATTGTCTTTTGCATAGCAGAAGTTTTAAATTTTAATGAAGTCCTGCTTATCAACTCTTTCTTTCATAAATCATGGCTTTGCTGTAGTATCTAGAAATTTATCTCCATACTCAATGCCTTGTAGATTTTCTCCCATACTATCTTCAAGAGTTTTATACTTTTTCCTTTTACACTTAGGTCTATGATATAATTTCAGTTAATTTTTGTGAAGGGTGAAAAGTTTGTGTGTAAATTCACTTTTTTTTGCATGTGGACATTCAATTATTTCAACACCATTTGTTGAAAAGCCTATCTTTGCTCCATTGTATTGCCTTTACTTCTTTGTCAAAGGTCAGTTGACTATATCTATATATATATATATATATGTTGATCTATTTCTAACCTCTATTGATCTATTTGTCTGTTATTTTTGCTAATACCACACTGTTGATTATTGTAGTTTTATAGTAAGTCTTGAAGTTATGAAGTGTCAGTCTTACAACTCTCTCCTTCTTATTCAATATTATGTTGGCTACTCTTAGTCTTTTTCTTCTCTATATGAGCCTTAGGATTAGTTTGTTGACATTTACAAAATAACTTGCAGGCCAGTGTCTTTGAGGAACATCAGTGTGAAAATCCTCAATAAAATACTGGCAAACCAAATCTAGCAACACATTAAAAGCTTATTCATCATGATCAAGTCAACTTTGTTTCATCCCTGGGATACAAGGCTGTTTCAATGTATGCAAATCAATAAACGTAATTTATCACATAAACAGAACCAAAGACAAAAACTATGTGATGATCTCAATAGATGCAGAAAAAGCATTCAATAAAATTCAACATTCCTTTATGTTAAAAACAATAAACTAGGTATTGATGGAACATGTCTCAAAATAACAAGAGCTATTTATGACAAACCGACAGCCAAATCATATTGAATGGGCAAGAGCTAGAAGCATTCCCTTTGAAAACTGGTACAAGACAAGGATGCCTTCTCTTGCCACTCCTATTCAACCTGGTATTGGAAGTTCTGACCAGGTCAATCAGGCATGAGAAAGAAATAAAGCATATTCAAATAGGAAGAGAGGAAGTCAACTTGTCTCTGTTTGCAGATGACATGATTCTATATTTGGAAAACCCCATCATCTCAGCCCCAAACCTCCTTAAGCTTATAAATAACTTCAGCAAAGTTTCAGGATACAAAAATCAATGTGTAAAAATCACTAGTATTCCTTTACACCAACAGTAAGCAAGGAGAGAGCCAAATCGTGAATGAACTTCCATTCACAATTGTTGCAACAAGAATAAAATACCTAGAAATACATCTAAGAAGGGATGTGAAGGGCCTCTTCAAGAAGAACTACAAACCACTGCTCAAGTAAATAAGAGAGGACACAAACAAATGGAAAAACATTCCATCCTCATGGGTAGGAAGAATCAGTATTGTGAAAATGTCCATAGTGCCTAAAGTAATTTATAGATTCAATGCTATTCCCATCAAACTACCATTTACATTCTTCACAGAATTAGAAAAAAACTACTTTAAATTTTATATGAAACCAAAGAAGAGCTCATACACCCAAGAATATCCTAAGCAAAAAGAACAAATCTGGAGGCATCACCGTACCTCACTTCAAACTATACTACAAGGCTACAGTGACCAAAACAGCATGGTACTGGTACCATAACAAACGTATAGACCAATGGAGCAGAACAAAGACCTCAGAAATAACACCACACATCTACAACCATCTGATCTTTGATAAACCTCACAAAAACAAGCAATGGGGAAAGGATCTCCTATACAGTAAATAGTGATGTGAAAACTGTCTAGCCATATGCAGAAAACTGAAAGTGGACCGCTTCCTTACACCTTATACAAAAATTAACTCAAGATGGATTAAAGACTTAAATGTAAACCCCAAATTCATAAAAACTCTAAAAGAAAACCTAGGCAATATCATTCAGGACATAAGTGTGAGCAAAGACTTCATGACAAAAATGTCAAAAACAGTTGAAACAAAAGCCAAAATTGAAAAATGGGATCTAATTAAAGAGTTTCTGCACAGCAAAAGAAACTATCATCAGAGTGAATAGGCAGTCTACAGAATGAGAGAAAATTTTCGCAATCTACCCATCTGACAAAGATCTAATATCCAGAATTTATAAGAAACTTAAACAAATTTGTGAGAAAAAAACAACCTCACCAAAAAGTGGGCAGAGGATATGAACAGACATTTCTTAAAAGAAGACATTTATGTGGCCAACAAACATGAAAAAAAAGCTCAACATCACTGATAATTAGATAAATGGAAATCAAAACCGCAATGAAATTCATCTTATGCCAGTCAGAATGGTGATTATTTAAAAATTCAAGAAATAATAGATGCTGGTGAGGCTATGGAGAAATAGGAACACTTGAATATGAATTAGTTCAACCATTGTGGAAGACAATATGGTGATTCCTCATGGATCTAGGACCAAGGATACCATTTGACCCAGCAATCCCATTACTGGGTATATACCCGAATAAATATAAATCATTCCACTATAAAGATATATGCACATGTATTTTTATTGCAGCATTATTTACAATAGCAAAGACATGGAACCAACCCAAACGCCCATCAATGATAGATTGGATAAAGAAAATGTGGAACATATTCACCATGGAACGCCATGCAGCCATAAAAAGGAATGAGTTCATGTCCTTTGGAGGGACATGGATGAAGCTGGAAGCCATCATCCTCAGCAAACTAACAGAGGAACAGAAAACCAAACACCACATGCTTTCACTCATAAGTGGGAGTTGAACAATAGAACACATGGACACAGAGAGGGGAGCAACACACACTGGGACTTGTTGGGGGGTGGGAGTGAGGGGAGGAAAGTTAGAGGATCGGTCAATAGGTTCAATAAGTCACCATGGCACATCTATACCTACAAAACAACCCTGCACATTCTGCACATGGATCCCAGAACTTAAAGTAAAATTTAACAAAAAAGAAATATGAAAAGATAAAATAATAAATAAATTCTCTGATAATTTCAGCATCTTTGCCATGTCTCATTATGATGCTTGTTCTTTCTCTTAAAACTGTGATTTTTTTTTTTTTTTTTTTTTTTTTTTGCCTTTTAATGTGCTTTGCAGTTTTTTTTTTTTTTTTTTTCTTTTTATAGCTGGACATGATGTACTGGTTAAAAGATATTGCTGTAAATAGTTATTTAGTAATGTGGTGGTAAAATGTGGGGGTAGAGAGAGTGTCCTGTAGTTTTATAGTTTTGTAACCACCCAACAGGTTCTTCTTGCCTGCTGCACAGTTGAAGCCAATTGACTGAGACAGAAGCATTGCAGCAGAGAAAAAGTTTAATTATCTCAAGAAAGCCAAATGGAAGGATGGGAGATTTTTCTTGAATCCACCTCCCTGAGAACTCAAAGGCTAGGGATTTTAAGGATAATTGTACAGGCAGGGAGTTACGGAATGGGTGCTGATGATTAGTTGTGGATGAAATCATAGGGATGTTAAAAACTGTCTTTATGTGCTGAACGAGTTTCTGAGAAAGGGGTGGGGGAGTCACAGGACCAGTTGAGTCAGTTCCTTGGTATGAGTCACAAGTCTGAGTGGAGTTAGTCACCAGAATGCAAAAGTCTGAAAAATATCTCAAAGACTAATCTTAGATTTTACAATAGTGATGTTATTTCTAGGAGCAATTAGGGAAGTTACAAATCTTGTGACCACCTGCTACATAACTCTTGAGCAGTAAGCTATTATAGAAAAGCAAGCTAGGGAATAGGCTGGTAATTGTTTAACTGCACCTACATTATAGCAGAATTCAAGCCCCTTTCATAATTCCAACTTTACAGCCTTTCATTAGCCTCACAAAGATAGTTTTAGTCCCCAGAAGGGTCAGTTTTGAGAGGGACTATTATCATCCTTGCTTCAAAGTTAAACTGTGAACTAAATTCCTTTTATAGTTAGCTTGGCCTACACCCAAGAATGAGCAAGGAGAGTCAGCTTGTGAGGTTAGAAGCATGATGGAGTCTGTTATGTTAGATTTTTTTCACTGTTATAATTTTTGCAAATATGGTTTTGATTTGGTCTCAGTTTTTTAGTAAGCCTTTGCCTCTGGATTGTGAGCTTCACAAGTGTTTGTTGGTTCCCTTTCTCTTAGGTTGGACAGGATGGCTAGAGTGGTTTGGAGTTGGATACTTTTCTTTCCTCAGATCACTTCGGCAGATTTAGCTTTGGTTGATAGTTTCTTCTGAGGGCAGGCCTTGATAAGAAAGACAAAATGCTCTGACATATTTCAAAATTGTTCCTTTACTCCTCCTGCTTCTGGAAGCATGAGGGAATATTTTGTTGACATTTACTGTGAGTACTCAACAGAGCTTACAGAGGTAAAATTCACAAAAATGGAGTACCCTCCCTGTAGCAAATTTTAATTTGCCTCAGCAACCATTTTAAATATAAGCTGTACATTTTCATACCAGAAACAGAGCACAGTCACCCTTGACACAGTTTCCAGTTCTACACCAAGCTCCAGTTCTTCAATATGGTCAATCCATCCAGATATCTGTCTTATACAACTGCTTCCTAGTGATCAGTTCCCTATCAGACAGGTAGATGTAGCCTGCTTGAGTGGTCACATTGACTTTCTCACCCCACAGAGACTGTGTGGATATGCTACAGTGACTGGCTCTCAGTCACTATGTGACCTCCTGGAACACGTGCCTGCCTTCTTTAAACCAACCGATTAAAATTCCCTGTGGGAATACTGTTTGAATAATGTCCTAGGCCCAATAAAGGCATTAGCCGACGTTTCCCTCTTTCTCTCCCTGCCTGCCTTGACCTCCATGTCAGTGTCTTCTGGACATGCCATAAACCATCCCCGCCTAGAACCTGTAAGTAATAAAATTTCATTTCCATCTTGTGTCTCTCCTAATCGTTGGAAAGGTACTCTCTGTCCTTACAAATCTTAAATTAAAACATCCCCACAAAATGGGTTCCGTTATTGTTTTTGACTCAGAATTCTCCATACTGAGACTAGCAATTTTTAATTTACAGTTCAGTTTTTCCTACCCTGGCACTGGTTCCCAAAGTAATTTCCACTTGTGAGTCTCTGCTCTGGTAAGGGGTGACTTCTTATATCCATCTGTCCCTCTCTTCAATCTTGAGGGCAGGGTTTGCCCTATGCCCTTACCTCTTTTACAGACAAAGAGTTTTTGATTTTTCAAACTGTTTAGCTTCCTACCTATTGTTAAGATGGGGTGGCAACTTCCAAATTCCTTACATGTAGGACTGACAACCATAAGTTTATCAAGGTTTTTTTTAGGGTAGTGAAATTATTCTGCATGATACTTTAATAGAGGGTACAAGAAAATATACATTTGCCAAAACCCATAGAACTTTATAGCACAGAGAATGAATCTTATTGTTAATACATGCAAAGATTAAACTATAATTCAAAGGTCTGAAGGACTCCAGGATGGAATGTTAATGTGTCAGATTATCTAAGCTCATTACAACCTTATTGAAGTGAGTGGATGAAAAAGGTTCTGACCTAAGTAACTTTGGTAATGAGAGAAGTCTTTGAGACTGAAGGACAAAGGAAACGTACATAAAAACTGTACTCTGACAAAGTTATTTCTTTCAGTAGTACGGGTTAACAATTCTGAAAACACTATATATCTATACTGAAATTGAACAATTAAGTAAATAGATGTGGAGGATAGAAACCAAGTTTCTCACTATTGAGAAAGATGTTACAGATAACTGAAGTAAGATGCCAGGATGACCTATGTGATAATGGGTATATATAAACATACTTAATATAGTTAAATATGGAAATATGTATATGTATATACATGAGTTAGTATAAATATAAGGATTAATATATACCTTACTGTATCATCTAAGGAGCCTAAAAACAATGACACACCACATGAGAAGATCTAAGAAACAAGTAGACTTAGTGTCGAGGCTTTGACTTCTAATACAATTTTCAAAGAAATAAAACAGAACTTCTTGGAATAATGAGTGATTCTAGGAATGGAGAAGAAATTGTACAATATGAGCCAGGAGGATCTTGTAATCCCAGAAAATAAAAATAAAAATTGCTGAAACAAACAAACAAACAAAAAAACCACACTGATGATAATACGCTAAAGAGACTGATATGATTTGAACATGTCCCCACCCAAATCGCATCTTGAATTGTAGTTCCCATAATCCCCACATGTCATGAGAGGGATCTAGTGGGAGCTAATTGAATGATGGGATGGGTTTCCCCCATACTATTCTCATGACCGTAAGTTCTCACAAGATCTTGTGGTTTTATAAGAGTCTTCCCCCTTTGCTTGATTCTCATTCGTCTCCTTCCTGCTGCCATGTGAAGAAGGACGTGTTTGCTTCCCTGTCCATCATGATTGTAAGTTTCCTGAGGCTTCCCCAGCCCTGCAGAACTGTAAGTCAATTAAACCTGTTTTCTTTATAAATTACTCACTCTTGGGGAATTCTTTATAGCAGCATGAGAACGGACTAATACAGAGACAAGGAGTTAATGACAGAGCTTCAAAGACCAAAGATGAAATGATTTGAGTAGCAAAATAAATAAAATGGTATTGAATTATAAACCAAAGTATACAATAATAAAATAGGGAGAGGCAACAATTCTCCCACACAAAAGAATTCCAGATAATGTATGTAAATACTCTCTCCTCACAGAAGTAGAACATAACTTTCCACCCCTTAGTAGGGGCCTGTGCCTAGTGACATTCTTCCTAGGATTACAGTTGAAAGGACTTGGGGAGTAACTCTACAGTAGGTAACATGGCAAACACTACCTCAGCCAGGTGATAAAGGTTAACCTCACAGTGTAATGCATGTTGATAGTATATGCCCTTGAAATGATGTGGTGAGATCTTTGTAGTCTCCCTTTCCCAAAAGCAGAACTTCAGTCTAATCATTGGAGAAATATCAGACAAATCCCAATTGATGGGCATTCTAAAAAATATATGCCCAGCTTGCCTCAAAACTGTCAGGGTCATCAAAAATAAAAGGTTTTGCAAAACTATCTGTCAAGAGGAGCCTAAGGAGATGGGGTAGCTAGATGTAATGTTGTATTGTGGATGATATTCTGGAACAGAAAAAGGACATTAGCTAAAAACTAGGGACATTTGCATAAAGTACAGATTTTTGTTAATAATAATGTATCACTATTTTGTTCAGTAATTTTGATAAATGTAATATACAAATGTAAGATGTTAATATTAGGTGTAACAGGTACAAGGCACATGGAAAATCTGTGTTACATTCTCAGTTTTTCTCTGAATCTATACTACTCCAAAATTAAATGTTTACAAAGCATGGACGATAGTCTACAAGATGCAGTAAATAATATCCTTCATGACCCCCCGAAGAGAGATAATTAAACAAAATGAATAAGATTAAGATCCTTAAGATAAATGAGGAAATAGTATCCAAGGAAAAGAATGGAAGTATTAAAACCAGTTTAGGCAGCTGTGAAAAACAGCCAGGATCTGTAATTTAGAAAAATATGACCTTTGTCAATTAGTTTGAATCAACTAAAAAAAATTCATAGTCACCTTCAAGTCTTCCTTGATTTACTTGCTCTGCTCAAAAACAGAAACATGGTCTTGATTGAATTCAGCGCGGCAGTGTTAAGAAGTTAAAGCAGCTGAGTGTCACATGTTGTAACTTGTTCAGAATTGAGTTAAATTTGGGGAAGCTGAAAAATGGAGAATTAAATAAGGTTTGTACTAATATTCCAAGTGCAAAAAAATATTACACATAACAAAGGCTGATGTAGTGAGAAGATGGAGAGTATAAATTTTAAACATTAACCTTTGTGACTGATGATATATTCAGGTATATTGAGGAGGGAGTGGTATATATTAAATGGCTATATTAACAATAGAGCTATTAAATAAGAAAAATGTATACATTCATTCATTGCAGACATGGGTCTTGCATAGATTCTTGAGATAAAACATTGAACAAGACAGATGCACTTCCCATTTTAATGGAGCTCACAGTCTGATAAAAAACTAAACAAATAATTGCATAAACAGTGTTTAACAATGACCACTAAATATGCTATGAAACTGAAGTGTTTTAGAAAAATAATAAGGTAATCACGCCAGCTGTGAGGGTTAGAGAAGATTTGCTGAGGAATGCAAGAAATGTGAGGAAGGAAAAAATGTTAATACATAAAGCTGATGATTGTTTTATTGGACAATTTTAATTTGTAGAGCCTTTGGTGTGAATATCCTGTGGGATAAGTGAAAGATGTCTACATTTCCTTCAGAATTTTTGTATCAAATGAGAAATACTGAGAGTCATTTCATATCACAGATTGGCAATATGCCTGTATCAGCCCTACAGCCCTAGTACATGTGAACCCTAACTTTTTTTTTTGAGACGGAGTCTTGCTCTGTCACCCAGTCTGGAGTGCAGTGGTGCGATGTCCATTCACTGCAAGCTCTGCCCCCCAGATGTGAACCATAACTTTTTAAAGCCTATCACCGAAATCACCCCACAAAAAAATGGAAGAATTACAGGAGCATTAGGGAAGTGAGGAAGGTAAACATTTGGACAGAGAGCCATATTAGGCATATCGCCATGGTTGTGTTTTTGTTTTCTTGAAAAGCAATGTCATTTTTCTGAAATGAGTGAGACAAGAATCTTTCTAGAAGCAGGTGCCTTGTGGGCAGAACTCTAAGAGTCCCTTCCAGCATTTGAACACAGACGTCCTTGCTTCATCCCTGTCTTTCAATCAATGTCTTTTTTCTTGTTTCTACTATCTTTAGCTCATATTCTAGCCCACAGCCCTGCTTGAAAAGTTCCAATTCTAGAGACTATATTATTAGAAAATGATAAAACAGGAAGTAGAAAAAAATTCTAAGTATGGAGAGAAATGTTTTCTCTATAATTCTAACTCTCTCCAGCCATTAGTACCAGTTCTAAAATGGAGATAATAGCTATTGTACAGAGTTGTTTGAGGAGCACATGAAATCATGCACATAAGGTGGTGAGCAGAATACGAACTCGAATGTTAGCAATGATTAAAACTATTACTGTACCATTATTATTATGCAACCATATTTTCCATAGAAAGTTATCTGTAAAAAATTGATTTCTTCTTTCCCCTAATCATTTTCTTTCCTGCTTCTCCTCTAGGTTTTCCCTGGTACTTTCTCACTTCCAAGTAAACTTAAATATTAATGACACTTCAAATGTCTTTTGGGGGAATTGTGCAGTCTTAAAATTTTTAAGGCTGCCTTTTGGCCGCCTCATTTTAGGAAAGCGCAGGGGTGAGATACACACACAACAAAATACTTCTAAATCTTCCCACAAAGTGAAATAAAAATTTGTAAAACAGATCTATTTTAAGGGATACCTTTTCCATCAGATACATTATGAGATTCTGGAGCCTGTGGTATGTGTAGACAGCAGATGATCCCTGGCAAGCCTTGTTCTATGGGCCAAGCCCAAAGTTGCAAGTTACCCGGGGAGCTTGAGCTTTGTATTTGATCCATAGGAGGCCACATAGTTAAGTCCAACTTTCTCCACAGCTGGTTACTTCTCAGGGGGAAGGTGAGATACACCTCTCTGCAGCTGGAAGATCCAGCAGAAACCTGGAGGGCTGAACCTTTCTCTGTAGGTATGGAGTAACCCATTACTCCTGGAGCAGCTGCATACATGAGGTTCAGGGTGTGATTCAACATGGCTGACTCATGGAGTGGCATCTGGGCTGTCTGCTATCCGGTTGCCGTGGCTGGGTGAGTGAGAGCTCATATGATTTTCAGGGGCGTGTTAAGGTCATGAACATTTGATTGTAGTAATTACCTGGGAACCCCCTGACTAATTTGCACAGCAACATAGAGTGAGGGAGACCTTATTTCTAGGGAGTGATAAATGGCAACTACTTAATTGTTTGGAGAAAAGGTGGTGTAGTTTCCATTTGGCCTGGTTCTCAGTCTGTATAATCATGAGTGCATTCTAAAACAGCATCAATAATAACATTCTGGAGATAGCTAGACCCCACTCGATTGATATTTCTTGTAGGCATTATTTCTTATGTATATTCTCAGGGGAAGGCTAGTATAGTATTCCTAATCTATTTTTCCCATTAGGGAAAATTAGATACATGAAAGCGATGGGAAATGTTCAAAGTCACATAATAAATGTCAATGCTAGAGGCAAAAATGAAACCCAGATGACCAGTTCCTTAGTAAACTAAATTGTATGAGAAGGAATGGCATAGGATATTGTATCTGAAGAAGTTTTTTTCCCCTTAAAATGAGAATGAAAAAGGAATGGTGTTGATATTTATAAGAACTTAGCACAGACCCTTGCACATAATGCTAAGCTAATACTCATTTACTTTCCTTTTCTTTGCCCCCCTTCCTTATCTGTCACCTTTGACTTTTAATCTCTGCAAAAATTATTTCAATCTCATCTCAATCTCCCAATGATTCTACCTTCTCAGAAATTAAAAAAATCTTACTGTCTCTGACTCTTCCTACCTCCTCCCTCGTTTCTGCTCCCTTTACTCTCCTAATCCATCCCCTACACACACTCAAGGTGACAAAGATGGCATCAGGGAAAGAGTTAACCAATCAAAGTCAACGGATGGTGAATCAGTACAGCAGATCCTAGAGAAAGAAAAGATGAGAGCTTCCTTTTTTCCTTTGCCTTTGGGAACTTGAGAAAAAGTGGGGGGAAAAAATCACTCCTGTGGGGTAGTGTTTGATTTTTCACAACTTCATATTCCTGTCATTCTTGGCTAGCCCCACCACCTGCCAGAGTCTGACCTGACAGAGTTAAGGTTAGCCTGACAGAAAGTGCTGAAAGGATGGCGACAGAAAAGTTCGATGGTAGAACACGCTGTGCTCACAGCCGGAGTTTTCTTGCACACCTGTCCAATTAAGAATCTAGGCCCTTCCTGAATAAATTACGTGGCAGCTTTTGCTCTGAAGTGAAAGGAGAAGTTGTGCCCCTGCTGGAACCAGACACCTCCTGGGATGGTGGTAAATGCACCTGGCCCAGCGTCCGAGCAGAGTGGCCCTGGTCTGCTCCATCCAGGTGTATGGCAAGCTTCCTGCCTGCCAGAGTACACGCCACCTGGCAAGCTGCCTGCAAGTGGGCCAGAAGCTCATTTCTCAGCAGGCTGTGTGTGCTAGGAATTTGTCTTCCATGATCAGTTCTCTGCACTCATCTTCATGGTGGCTGGAATGTGTTTCTCCTGGGTGGTGGGGAACCCAGTAGAAACACAAACCACCTGATTCAAATTTGAAGTAGTCTTCATTTTTAGTTGTCTTCTTCAAAAGAGGACACTTTTTCAGGTTCAATTTCCATGAATTTAGAAATGACAAAATACAAAATACAGGTACGCCATATTTTAATACTGGTGATGTCTTACGCTTCCTGGTTTGTGCTCACTTTATCATCATAGCACATATTAGTGACTATATCCTTCCTTCTTTACATATATATATTTGCATATATATATTTTTACATATATATATATATATATATATTTTTTTTTTTTTTTTTGAGACAGAGTCTCTCTCTGTCCCCAGGCTGGAGTGCAGTGGCGCGATCTTGGCTCACTGCAAGCTCCGCCTCCCGAGTTGACGCCATTCTCCTGCCTCAGCCTCCCGAGTAACTGGGACTACAGGCGCCCGCCAACACGTCCGGCTAATTTTTTTGTATTTTTAGTAGAGACGGGGTTTCACCATGTTAGCCCTTTCTTTACATATTTTTAAACACACACACACACACACACACACACACACACACACACACACACACAACACACACACACACACACACACACACACACACACACACACACACACACATCTTACTACTTGCCATTAATGAGAGTACTGTGGCATCCACTTCTGGGAGTTTTCCATGATATCTGTAGTTAGTCAGTGAGGGAGGAAGGACCCGGGTTGAATCCAAGTTGTGTCTACATCAGATACCCCATGTTTGCTAATGGCCTTAGAGAGGAAAAACTTATCAAAAAGGAATAAACTTCAGGTACATAACCTTGACCCAGTGAAAATGCCTCATATGTCAGAGGGGAGCAAAGAAGTCGTAGCAAAATAGAATATCTGCTACTCAGATTTGTTCACTGGTTTAACTTTTATAAACTTAGAAAAGATAGCTGCAGGTAAGAAATGGTAAGGGCTAATTAACTCTTTGAGAACTGAGTGCACAGGATACCATAGCTTTGATGCCTGTTTGATGGAATGAAGCACAGATGGAAAGGCCTCATTTCCATTTGTCAAGGAACTTTGGCTTTGAGGCATTGGAAACCACTACACGTGACCATTTCTTAATCCACAGTGCGTTAACAATGCGTGGCTCTGGAGGCAGCAGCAAGTATGTGTGAGGACCGTGGGGGGACGGGCATGGACGGCTCTGGGACCATGTGGCAGGAGCCTCCTTGGTATGAGCCTTCACACTGGCAAACAAGGTAGGATGATGAGACAATCCCAGGAAGCCATCTCAGTGACAGAGTCCTTATCACGGGGGACACTAGAGAGTGACAAGTGTCAGATGGAACTTGTGAGATAGACTGGGGATTCCCAGACATGACTGTAGGTATTCTTTCAATATCAGCTGGGCTCAAGTTATAAAATACAACATACTCCCTCTTTATTTATTCCGGGGTGGTTATATCCTGAAGAAACAGTGTTAGTCATGGAATAGCGAAATGTTAGGGCTCAAAAACATGTGAAAAGATATCAAGAGAAATGCAGTAAACTGTGAAGGGCCACAAACCCCCTGAGAGGTAATGCTGTGGGTGAAAACAAAGTACCTGTGTCTCTTACAGAATGTATCCTCTTGTTGCATTTGTGCAAGATTATTTTCACCCTTTAAAGTGTAATATAACTATATACAAGTGGCAGAGTAGTCTCTGGTCTCTTCTAAATGTGGTCTCCGGTGTTTAACTGCCGAGGTTTGAATACTGGCTCTGCCTCTTCCTAACTATGTGACTTTGCACTAGTATTTTTTTTTTCTTTTTAACTTATTTGTCTGTCAGTTTCCCAAAGGATACTAATACATTATGAGTTTGGTGAAAAGAAAATGAATTCTTATAAGTAAATATCTTAGACAAAAAGTTTACATGAGTAAATCTCACAAAAAAGATTGAATCATTCTTTACTAGGAATTATTCTAGAAGAAATTAAAGAGCCATAGTAATTCTAACTCAATAGATGAAAAATCTAAGACATTAGAGGCTGAATGACTTGGAAGGTTATGTCTACAAACACCTACTATGCATACACATTAGAGGTCATTTAAGAGTCGAGAATAACACCTAAGAAATAGTTCAAAATAAACCAGAAATGTACGTGATCCACTGTTGACTTTTATGATGTACCAAGAGAATGGAATCGACTTCTACAAGGTTGGCAAGAGTTGTCATTACAGTCTACATTATTTCTAAAAATATTTTATGGAGGAGTTAGGAGATAGTGGAAAGTTAAAATCATTGAATTGTTAGGTGCCCAAGCAAAATTTTAGAAAGTGCTTTTTATTGACTGACTAAAACCCCTTGTTTATATCACTTAAATCAACTTAGAGGGAGTGGCAATCGCTGCCTTTTCTCAGAGTACCCTTGGAAAATTAGCCATGCAGCAGAGCATCACCAGGCAGAAGCAATTCTTCCTTACAGCTTTCATTTGTTTATTTACAAGACTTTTATGGAACTCCTATGATTTACCCACACATTGAACAAGAAGCTGGGGACATAAAGTAGCTGCCAATAATGAGTACCCAGCCTTGAGGAAATTGGATATGCTAATAGGCAACTAGAACACATTGTGACAAACGCTTTGATAGAACACGTAGATGAACAATCCAGGCTGGTGTGCGTGTGTGTGGTTGAAGGGCAGGAAAGGAGAGGGTATAGGGGAATAAAAGATCTGGCTTGGGTTTGTGAGGGTGAACAGTAGCCAGCCAGGCATACAGAAGTGTGATGTTCCTCACAGATGAATTCAGGGAGAAAAGAGACAGCATGGATCCTGAGGGAACTGAGTACTGCTCAGTGCACCTAACCCCGGGGTGAGAGAAGTGGTTGAAGAGAGGACAGCAAAAGCCTGTGAGGTGAGGACGTCAGGTCAGGAGAAACCTGTGTGCCAGCCTAAGTGGCTTGGACCTCTCCCTTGGTGGAACCCAACACAGGAAGTGAAGAATTCTGGAAATGGTCATGGTCAAGCAGGGACTCGGGGGCCTTGGACGGGACAGCCCCTTAACCCAAGTGATGTAGAAGCCCATAGCAGAGCATGATGGGGCCAGACTGCTGGGGTTAAAACCAGGCCCTGCGCTTAATAGCTATGCGGCCTAAGCGTTCTGTGACTCAGTTTCCCTAACTGTAAATCAGCATTTGGCAGAAGGTTGTTTAGAGGATGGACTGAGTCTGCATGTGCAGCCCTTAGAACAGAGTATGGTATATAATACCCATGAGCTATTACTAATACTTCACTGTTCTGATTGGAGACATGGGATTCTCTTGGTGTAAACTGAGAATGTTAGCAAAAGATGTGGGGTAAGTCCAACTCTGTTTTTTGTTTTTTTGTTTTTTTTTTCTTTTTTTGAGATGGAGTCTCGCTGTGTTGCCCAGGCTGGAGTGTAGTGGTGGGATCTCAGCTCACTGCAACCTCTGCCTCCATGGTTCAAGCGATTCTCCTGCCTCAGCCTCCCGAGTAGCTGGGACTACAGGCACCCGCCACCACGTCTGGCTAATTTTTTGTATTTTTAGTAGAGACGGGGTTTCACCGTGTTAGCCGGGGTGGTCTCGATCTCCTGACCTCGTGATCCACCTGCCTCGGCCTCCCAGAGTGCTGGGATTACAGGCGTGAGCCACTGCGTCCGACCCTATTCTTTAAAAATGAGGAAGAAACAGTCTCAGAAGCATCATCATCTACAACAATAAGCATCCACTGAACACTTGTTACTCTAAGAAAAACAGAGTTTGATGGAGCAATGTTGGCTGTGTCGACTTGCTAAATGGATATTTACTAAAATAAAAGAAATCCACTCTGTTAGACTTCCTAGAGCTTTATTTAAAGTTATTTAAAAATATGTAATACAGGTTTCCGATAAAAAATTCAAAAAGTATGAAAAGTTATAAAGAAAAAAAAAAAAATGTTCCTGGCCTTTTTCCTGGTCTCCTGCAAGCATCTCTTCCTCCTTCGAGGTAACTAGCTTTTGTTTTGTTTTGTTTTGTTTTTCCTCTTTGTATTCCACTGCCTAGAAATCGTGTGTCTTTTAACACATACAGACAAAACACATATATAAACAGAAACAGAATGGTAATGATACACATTTTATATAAATGATATGCACTGACATGTAACTATTTTTTAAATGAAACATATCTTAGAGATATTTAAAAATAAATATATACTGAACTATCTTATCTTCTTAAAAACTACATACTTTTCCCTTATATGGATATATTATTATCCATTAACCTAATCCTATATTGATAGAGATTTAGGTTGTTTCCAGTAATTTACTTTTATATAAAATTTGGCAATTTATATACCAGAACGTATATTATTTTGCATAAGAAAAATAGTACCTACACGTGATATTTTTGAGTCAAAATTATGATTCTTATTAAACATTATACAATTGTCCTAATGAAAAATCAAAATTACTATATTTCAAAAAATCTAAGATGTAAAGCAAATGAATATCAATTATTTAATTAATATGTAGTTTGACATTCAGGTTAAATGTAAGATAAAGCACAGTTCTATTTTATATGTGCTTCTTATTTTTTTGGTCAAGTCCTCTTGTGCATAAAATACATATACCTAATTTTTAACACTTAGAATGTATGTTTACCATTTCAAATAAGAATAGACGTTTACAGTTGTATCTTTGCTTTTATTATATAAACTGGTCATATCAGTGATTCATCTGGTGCTGACCTCTTGTTCTGAAATGTAGCTTCAGATCTCAACACTGCACTTTTAAAACACAAATTTGATTATATCAATCCAGGGTTTAAAGCCCTTTAGTGGTTTCTCATCAAAAACCTCCTAGATTAAAAAAAAAAAAAAAGTCAAAACTACAACAACAAAGAAAAACAGGTCAGACTCTGTGCACAATGCAAGGAGCTCCATCCCCATTGTATTCGCTATGCTCAAAGGGGCCAGTCACATGTCATGCAGTGGCATTCAGCAGCAGAGCCACTGCGAAGAAAGAAGCTCAGACCCTCTCCACTTTAAAAGGATCATTATTCCTTTCTAAGGGAAAATCCACAAGCATGACTCTGAAGAGGAAAGCACGTGAACTTTAAAGCACTTGACTCTCTACTCTGTGTCTACAACATGGCTGAGGTCTCCTTTCCACTTGTATAAAATGGTGAAAATCATACGGTACATAGCAAGAGTTTTAATAATGAGTAAATCAGATAACACGAGCAAACAAGTATTCTCTAATTACTGTCTTCACTTTTCTGATCACAGAAATTGTTGATTTCTGAAATTATTGTTTCAGAAATTGGCTTTAAAGTATTACAGTCAGGAGATCGAGACCATCCTGGCTACCACGGTGAAACCCCGTCTCTACTAAAAACACAAAAAATTTACTGGGTGTGGTGGCATGCACCTGTAATTCCAGCTGCTCAGGAGGCTGAGGCAGGAGAATCACTTGAACCTGGGAGGCGGAACTTGTAGTGAGCCAAGATCCCGCCATTGTACTCCAGCCTGGGTGACAGAGCGAGACATCATCTCAAAAACAAAAAACAATAAAGTAGTACAATCCAGATGAGGGGTTGACAAACCATACCTTGCAGGCCAAATACTGCCCATCACGTGTTTTGGGATGACCCATGACTGTGAGGTAAGAACAAATTTTACACTTTATTAAATACTAACTCATACATGCATATACATAATTGTAATTTTATGAATACATAATGGCTATGGGAAGTCATCTTTTTGAAAGCAGGTTGAGAATTTCAGTAGAATTTAAAGTTTGAAAAGAGGATGATTATGAACTTAAATCTCAGGGAGATCTCATCTTCATGGTGTGAGTTAAATTATCTAGTAAATAAAATTCTTCTTTATTTTTTTCTCTGTCAAAAGGTATGGGTGTAGTGTGTGCCTATGTATGTATGTGTGGGTTGGTGGGGGTGTGTGGGTAAAAGTACCACTCTGGGTATCAACCTAATCCAGGAGTAGAAAAGTGCTTTTCTCATCTCATCAACCTATTCAACTCAACTCAGTCCCTTCTAGTTCACAACAGGGAAGCCTCCAGCAAATTAAAGTTCAAAAGAGACTATGAGTAGGTGCCTGTCTTAGACCATAGTCTGAGTCTGTAAACTGATATTGAATGAGGAACTGCAGAGGATACGTTGCCACACCTCAGAAAATCACAGAGAAGTGAGACATTCTCATGAATGACTCCTTTCCCCAGAAGAATAGGATTAACAATTGGCTACACCTAAATATATGCAGCACACAGTTAAAGGTGAACACTGTTGTTGAGAGTGATGCAAATGTTCTCAAAAATAATTTAATCTATTCACATTCTACATTTTTAAATGCTGGAAAAGGTCAAAATATTTTGCAACATGAGAAAATTATATAAAACTCAAATTTCATTGTCCGTAAGTGAAGTAGCAGAACACAATTGTGTTTCATTCCCTTACTTGTTGTCTGTGGCTGTCATTATACAATGGCATGGCTGAGTTGTTGCAATACAGACATTGCTACATGGACTTTGCAGCAGAAACTGTATGTCCTGAAAGGCCTAACATGTTTATTATCTGGCCCTTTACAAAAAATGTTTGTTGACCCCTGACCTGGACAATGTTATTATAATGTGTGTGTGCATAGATACATTTATGTACACGTTTGTGTATGTGTGTATACATTTCCATATTTAATGTTTATATACGATATGTAAATTGGCTGAAATATTTTAAAGATACACTCCATTCTTGTATAAAAGGAGTATTGAGATGTAGTCTATCACCTGCACCATTATTAGGAAGCTCCTGAAACTTGTTCCTAGAGTGATCCTATATCTAGCCACATTGTGGGATTTCTGTTTGGCTAATAACAACTATAAGAATCAGAAAATCCTAGCTACTTGGGAGGCTGAGGCAGGAGAATGGTGTGAATCCGGGAGGTGGAGCTTGCAGTGAGCTGAGATTGCACCACTGCACTCCAGCCTGGGCGACAGAGCCAGACTCTGCCTAAAAAAAAAAAAAGAATCAGCAAATCTTACCCTTGGAAAATTATTGTGACTACCTTGAATAAATTTTTTATACTATTGTGGTTTCATCACCCAAAACCACCAGAGATTTTGTAAATGGTTGCATGATCTGTGTCTCTTTACTAATGGATGTTTTCTCTTTTTTTTTTTTTTTTTTTTGAGATGGAGGCTCGCTCTGTCACCCAGGCTGGAGTGCAGTGGTGGGATCTCAGCTCACTACCACCTCTGCCTCCAGAGTTCAAGCGATTCTTCTGCCTCAGCCTCCCGAGTAGCTGGAACTACAGGCACGTGCCACCATGCTCAGCTAATTTTTTGTACTTTTAGTAGAGATAGGGTTTCACCATGTTAGCCAGGATGGTCTCCATTTCCTGTCCTCGTGATCTGCCTTCCTTGGCCTCCCAAAGTGCTGGGATTACAGGCATGAGCCACCACGCCCAGCCAGGATGTTTTCTTTATACATGTTTGTGTGATGGAGGGAATTTGGTCTGAAGTTTTAATTTATTGCAAATTGGTAGTAAGACTGTATAATAGATAAGTAGCTAACCATCACCTACTTCAAACTCTTAGCATTCCCTAAAGGAATCAAGAGTTGCCCATAACCAAATTGACTTGGGAAAGTTCATAAAATGCACTTGATATTTTGTAGACAGATACATTTCATACTCAACCAGTAGATCGTAAAACAATTATTGAGTGTTTGCACATCTTTTTTAAAAAAGAATCTAACAGAAAAATGAAAAGTGTCATAAAGCCACATTTATTTTTGTCTTTCCGTGTTCTAAATACAGAGAGAACTAGAAAATATATGAGTGTGAATTCAGTGAAGGGTCTTCAATAGGAACCCTAAACGATTGAAAGTGGAACATGAAAAGCAGTGAAAGACAGGACCTGTGGGTATTATTTCCATGCAGGGGAGAATTAGCTGGCTGGCCAGGCCAGTGTTTCTGATTTTTACTCTGTTTTTGCTCTTCCTTGTTGATTCTTTTCCCCAGGTTTACAAGATGTACACGAAAACTCATTTTGTGGGTGCTCAAATGTGGAAAACATTCTTTATGTTACAGTAGTTAGCTGAAATGAATATTCTATGTAAATTACTTGGATCAATCCTAAAATTAGCCCTTTTGTTGTTTATTCCTCCATGCAACCAAGAGACATTCATTACTGTCCGCAGGGTGTGCCAGGAAATTTGCTGAAAAAGAAAGTCACACTCAAAGTCTACATTTTGGTAAGGCTTTACAGCTTACAAAGATGGCTCCCAGCTTGCTACTTCTAATTTGTCTTCATCTAATCCAAACTTCCCCGCCACCCTCCTGCCTGCTAGTGGAAACAAATAATTCTAATTCTACTTTTCATTGCCCCTGCCTATATAATTAAGTACATCAAGATTCCCCTTCTTTCTCTATACCAATCATTTCTGGAAATACCCAGAGGTGTCTTGTTTGCAATGGTGCCAAAACCTGGGGTTACAGGATCCCCTTATTTTTCCTGGTGTTCAGTGTCCATGAAGTGAGGGGAGAGCAGTGATTTGTGCTTCCAGCTACTGTGGCTCTAGTGCTCCGTGAGATGCAGGTTCTCTGGACACCACGTCCTGACAGTTCTTCTCAAAGAAACCAGGGTAGTGCTTCAGAATCCCTTTTCATTCTTTCAGCTTCCCTTCTCTACAGCCAGGCTGTTTTCTCTGAAAAAATAAGGACACAGCTCATCTGTCCCACTCTGTCATACTTTTTCACCTGGACATCATGATGCCTGTGTCCTGTGTCTCACAGGGTTTTCAAAGAAAAGAGCCCTCTCAGCAATGCCTGCAGTAACTCTTCCCAAGAGAGCTCAGGTATTTGTTTTCATGGTGGGGAACAGGATGGGGAGATAAGATTCCAGTCTGTCTTCTCCATGCCCCATTCTTTCAGTTATACCTACCCTTTGGTGCTCAGACTCAAACATCTATCTGAAGCTCTTTCCCATCTTGCAAACTAAGGTCTGCTAATGAAGCCCTGTGGCCTTTTGGGAAATACACTTCATTTGCAGCAATCCTTGAATTTAGACAGAATAAGCGCATTCACACCTTGTAAGAATCCGAGGCCGGGCACAGTGGCTCAACGCCTGTAATCCCAACAATTTAGGAGGCCAAGGCAGGCAGATTGAGCTCAGGAGATCAAGACCAGCCTGGTAAACACAGTGAGACCCCATCTCTACTAAAATACAAAGGAAATTAGCCAGGCGTGGTGGCACATGCCTGTAGTCCCAGCTATTCGGGAGGCTGAGGCAGGAGAATTGTTCAAACCTGGGAGGTGGAGGTTGCAGTCAGGCGATATTGTGCCATTGTACTCCAGCCTGGGTGATAGAGCGAGACTCCATCTCAAAAAAAAAAAAAAAAAATGTGAGTGATTAAATAACACATCTTTAATCTCACAATTAGTAAGTAGCAGAGTAGGCACTTGAATCCCTCTCTTTGACCTCTGTGCATGTTCTCTTTCAGCTTCTGACCCCAAGTCTGAAAGTGGTTGCTCCAGTAAAAGCCTTTGTTGCCTGGCTTTTCATCTCTTACTGAATTTGTAAAGAAGAGAAGGATAGCACTTGTTCTTATTCCCTCATCTTTTTTGTTTCCCTAATAAGAAGTTCTGCAGACTGCCCAATGCTGAATATAAATCAAAAGTGGAGGAAAAAAATCCAGTTTGGTCATGGGGTAGCATCACATCCTTTTCATTATCGCTTATTCCCCTTGTAGACAATGACTGTGGAAGCACATAATTGGAAATAAGGGCTATTTTACCTCTGATCTGCCATCTAAGGCTTGAAGAAGAATAAAAGCATCTTGCTCTGGAAAGGGTTTAGTGAGGTCAAAAGGTCCAGTTGCCTGGATTCTGCATGTGGCTTAAGTTCATGTTGAGAAGTCCTAAAATATTCAGAACATCTCTTCCCTTGTGTCCTAACTGTGATACTTTAAAACACTGAGAATTCTTTTCAAAAAGAAAGATGTATATGTGTGTGTGTGTGTGTGTGTGTGTGTGTGTGTTAATCAGCTGAGGAGGAAAATAATATAGAATACACAATAAGAATATACAGAAGTACATAATAAACAGGAGCATGTTATTTTTCTAGTTTAGTTGAAGCAAATGAAAATAACACCACAAAACCTACACAGCACAAGTTGGCGGATAAACTAAACAAAACTGATTTTTGCTTTGTTTTCTTTTGTTTGAAGTTGTAATACACAAGGGTTATTAAGCTTCCTTGTGCCATGAACCACTTTAAAAGTCTGATACAGCATATCAATCTGTTCTCAGAACAATGTTTTTAAATGCACACAATAAAATACACAGGATTACAAAGGAAACTATATTAAAATGTAGTTATCAAATTATTTTGAAACCCATCATATAGTTTATGTGTGCTCCTTTATTAACACATTAAAAAAATCAGACTGACAGAGTACTGATATGAAAATATCCATGGCAAAGCCACAGTACTGCTAATAATACTTTTGTAATTTGTTTCCTTCATTAATAATTAAAAGAAATGTTAAATTCCCATAAGAATTTAGTGAAAATAAAAATTCAACATTTTTTCCACCCATGTTCATGGACTCCCTGGATTCTGTCCTCAGATCTTTTGGAGAGTTCATAGGTTCTAAGTGGAGAACTCCTTCTATAGAGAGACAATGGGGAGGTTGGAGACTGAAGGTGACAGCCAGGTCTGGGCATTTCTTGGCTTTTCTGCTGGAGAAATTAAATGTGATTAAGTGTTCAGCAGGTGCCCTACTTCTCTCTCTTTGAGGTCCTGCTTTTTTTCTGGCTGCAGCTACCAGCTCCTTCCCTATTAGGATCCCAGTCACATCCTCATCCTCTATGCCTCTTTAGTCCTGATGTTTAAAGGCCACTCCACATATTTATGGCCTACCTGAGTTCCCCTGGCCTAGCTGAGACATAATCAGCATCTTGAAATAAATACCGGCTGGGCGCGGTGGCTCACACCTGTAATCCTAGCACTTTGGAAGGTCAAGGCTGGTGGATCATGAGGTCAGAAGTTCGAGACCAGCCTGGCCAACATGGTGAAACCTCGTCTCTACTAAAAATACAGAAATTAGCCAGGCATGGTGGTGGGCACCTGTAATCCCAGCTACTCGGGAGGCTGAGATAGGTGAATCACTTGAACCTGGGAGACGGAGTTTACAGTGAGCATCACTGTGCTCCAGCCTGGGTGACAGAGTGAGACTCCATCTAAAAAAAAAAAAAAAAAGGAAAAAGAAAAGAAAAAGAAAGAAATCCCTAGCAAAGATCAAGTTCCCATTCAGGGAGAGGCCATTCAGAACCTAGTGATCCCTGTGTGCTTTTTTCTGTATTTGAACCAGCACTTGTTGATCGTGTCTACAGATGGCTTTTGGGAGAACGAAATGGCTTCACAAAAAGCTTGGTAAGGAGGTTTCAGAGAACTCAGGAGGCTGCACAAGTCATGGATCATAGGAACAAGGTGGAGCAGCAACTGCCACATACCCAGCACAGAATGAGAGTGCAGACAGAAGTGAACCCCCATGATCAGCCAGTCAGCAACCTCCATGCAGTTTTGCAGATTAATGAGGAACAAGGAGCTTTACCCATTACCACTGCAGGGCCCCCCAGGCCCTCTGCCCCTGCTTTCTTTCTGTGTTCTGACTGAAAGAAGAGTGCCTTGACTGTTCTGTGAGTCAGTCCACTGCAGGTTTTTCCGGGCAGGTTTGAACCAAACCCAGGAGCTTGAGCATTGTCAGGTGCTGATAACAATATCTAGGTTGTTGCTCAAAACACTGAAAGATACTGGCCTTGGCCCTGGGCCAAGTTCCTCAAGCCCTCATGTACACTCCATTAAGGAGACATAGCTAGGTAGGACATTACTTTTCTCTTGCTGTCTATCACAGGGGTGCACTGCAGCACCCTGTACGTGGGTTCCTCTCATCAACGCTTTGGACTGATTAGCCTGATGTTTGGCACTTCTTTCTTTGGAATCTCATCTGGCTCCATTTCAGGATGGTTTGGAGCGTTCCTTACCTCTGACTTAGGGGCAGCTCCACCTAAGGGTGTGGTGGGATGAAACATCTACCAAGAATTAGAACCTAGAGACTAGATCTGTCAAGTTAAGAAAAAAACTGTCCAAAGCCTATAGAAAGTGCTGTGAGGATGATTGCCTGTCCTTTCAATGTCATTCTGGAGCATGATTTAACCGTGCCACCCAAGAAATATTTAATTTTCTAGGAAATTGTAGCATTGTTTGACTTTGTTTACTTACATTCCCAAACTCTGCAAAGTTAGGTGTTAACTTGTAAATTTGTGTTTCTTAGAGATGCAAATAATTTTATGTCCCAAAGAAAAGATAATCTCCAAAGTTATGGTTTTATTGCCCCATGGGGCACTAACAGTTTTGGTTCAAGTATTATTCTAACATCTCTCTTTTATTTTTAACTGCCTATAAGTATCTCGTTTTACCAAAATTACTAGTTTCCTCATTCATTAATGGATTGAATAGAATCTTTGACATGTACAAATTTTATGTTTGTATGAGTCATGATTTTAACATTTTGGAAATTACATTTTTAAAGTAGTTTGAACTAATTCATTATGAAGTAACATTCCAAATCATCCCCAGGATTTTGTCCACCAGTCACAAAGGTCTTTTCTCCAAGAAACAAGTGAGTGGTCCTAACACAAGTCTATACTATGGTTCCCTGTTGAGGACCTTTAATGGATCAGAACGGGAGGAGTTTAAGGAAAATCAATTGCTTCAGTCACAAATTGGACCAGTGGTTCTCAAAATTCATAGGGCATCACCATCATCATCCAGAAGACTTGTTAAAATAAAGATGCTTTAGCCTCACTTGCAGAGTTTCTGATTCAGTAGGTCTGGGATGGAGGCTGACAACACGCATGTCTTACAAGTTCTTAGTTATTGCTGATACTGCTTGTCTGGGAGATGACCCAGTTTGGTGGAGGGGAAGATGCAGATTCAGCTAGGGTGCAGAACTTCATTTTCAGAAGGATTTTGCTCTGACACACTAGCAAGAAAGATGCTTTATGCTTGGTAACTCAGTCTCTGAAACTAATTCCTTTTCTCCCAGGACCGTTTTCTGTTTTAGTTAGACTTAGGGGCATATCCTTTTGCTTTGTATTCTGCAATTATTTTCTTCCCCTACCTCTCTTCCTTCTTCCTGGTAAACAACAAGAGGCACGTGCAACTGTGGCTTTGTGCACACTCAAAACTAGGTCCTCTGCCATCAGCACTGGTGCACAGAGTTTCGGGACTGCCAATATTTCCACCAGTGAGGGCTGAAAAGTAATGGTGTCCTGACTGCTGTATCCATTTGCCTGATAGGTGGGTGCAAACTACCCATCTGACAAAGGGCTGATATCCAGAATCTACAAAGAACTTAAACAAATTTACAAGAAAAAAAAAACAACCCCATCAAAAAGTGGGCGAAGGATATGAACAGACACTTCTCAAAAGAAGACATTTATGCAGCCAACAAACATAAAAGCACATCATCACTGATCATTACAGAAATGCAAATCAAAACCACAATGAGATACCACCTCATGAAAGTTAGAATGGCAATCCCATTACTGGGTATATATCCAAAGGATTATAAATCATTCTACTATAAAGACACATACACACATATGTTTATTGTGGCTCTATTCACAATAGCAAAGACTTGGAACCAACCCAAATGTCCATCAAAGATAGACTGGATAAAGAAAATGTGGCATATATACACCATGGAATATTATGCAGCCATAAAAAAGGATGAGTTCATGTCCTTTGCAGAGACATGGATGAAGCTGGAAACCATCATTCTCAGCAAACTAACACAAGAACAGAAAACAAAACACTGGATGTTCTCACTCATAAGTGGGAGTTGAACAATGAGAACACATGGACACAGGAAGGGGAACATCACACACTGGGGCCTGTTGTGGGGTGGGGGACTAGGGGAGGGATAGCATTAAGAGAAATGCCTAATGTAGGTGGCGGGTTGATGGGTGCAGCAAACCACCATGGTGTGTGTAGTGTAGGTCACCTAATGTAGGTGACAGGTTGGCGGGTGCAGCGAACCACCATGGCATGTGACCTATGTGACAAAACTGCACATTCTGCACATGTACCCCAGAACTTAAAGTATGTATATATATATATATATATATTTTTTTTTAAAACTTAACTAAATCAGGCAGGTACTCTATCTTCTAGGAGGTCATATTCTTTTTTTTGAGATGTTAGGCTACCTCACACCACAGCCAACCTCCACCTAGTTTCAGACCACATCTGTTTGAAACCTGTGCTTTTCTTAAGACCTCCATCACCTGGACTCTGATCTGCCACTGCCTCCTGCTTCTGTCCTGGGAATCTCAGGCTGATGACCTTGCATTTTGTCAGCTTGTGTCTCTGGAGTATCCAGGACATTTTTATTTCTCCCTCTTGAATGTCTTTGCCTTCTATGACTGGGTTAAGACCAGAATTGCATCCCAGGAAACTAGGAGAGGACTGCTGCCTGGTAGCTGTCTCAAGATCTTTTCTACTTCTTTTTTTATTGTGTAAGAGTCCTGAAATGAACCTATTCCATGTCAGACACACTTGTGTTATCTGCTAGGAAGAAACCAACGAAGTCATAAACCAACACATGCTGGTGCACTTGGTCTGCATTGCCACACCAGTTGTCTGCCCCTGCCTGAAGCTCCTACTGCTCCCCCATTTGACCTCTGTTCTTCTCCCTTTCTTCTAAGTCAAGTTTTGCGTGGTCTCTCTGGGCAAGCCCCGAAGTCAGTGCTGCGCGTGGTGTATTCTAACATGATGCAAATCTTTTTGTATCCCTATCATAGTTTCCCACCCTGTGTTCCTCTTTTTTGGCCATTGTGCCTCTGGGGGAAGATGACTGTAATAGGATAAAATCATTACATTTCATTTTCTGCTCACTTCACCTGTTATCTGAAGATTAAAGCATATGGGCAAGGCAATTGAACGAGCATTTTGTGAAAGGATATAGTCTACTCTGATGTTCTTTTCTGGTTGGGGATTGGTTGAAAGGGCAGGTGTAACAGAGAAGACTTGTGTCTCCTGACAATCAGAGGAATGGGTAAATCAAAACGAAGCACTTGATCTGCACCAATCTCTACCTCCTCTCCCACTGTAAAATGTGAAAATCTCTGTTGACTCATTACTGGATTTATGAGTCTCACTTCTGATTCCCACAACCTCCTCCACTGAGCCCCGCTCACCGATGAATAATCTCTTCTCAGAACACCGTCCAGATCATTTGTTTCACGTTTAGAAACAACGTTTACTTAATCATGTTTCTTCCTTGAAGTGCATCCAAATGCTGCATCTGGATTTTAAAGCATCCTAAGAATGAGACATGGCAACTTCTTTGGAGGCAAACTCACCTGAGTTTAATTTCTAGCTCACCCATGACTAGTATCTGTTCTGGAAGAAACTGGTTAATTTTAAATTCCTTATTTGCCTAATGGAACTAATGATACCCATATTGGAAGGATGTTGTGAATATTAACTCAGCCATAAGCCATATAGTATTTTATATACCTGGCAAATTGATATTCTTTCCCTGGTAGTTGTAAGCACTGCACCATTATGAATGACAAGATACAAGCCTTGTATCTGGAAGCTTTGATAAAACTGAATACCTGCTTAGGTGAGCCACAGAGATTGTCTTTGGACTAGGCAAGAGACACTCTTAGGAATAATAGCTATTGCGTTGTACAATAAATACATCATAGAGACCTGGATAAACACATTCCCTGTGGCTGTACAGAGTATGGAGCAGATACCTTATTGTTATTGTGGGTTTTTCTTTCTGTTTTGTATTTTTGTTTGCCTCCCAATATCTAGGTTATGTTTAAACAGTTGGGAGAAAAAAGTACTTTCTGCTTTGCAGGTTTTGATTTCCAAGAATGTTTATCACTTCAGTTCAACTAGAGACAAAAATCCTTTTCAATTTCCACAGTCTCCAATTATTCATGAAAAATATCAAACTGAGAAACAAAGGCTTTTCTTTAGGAAAAAAAAAATCACAAAAAAACAAATGAACTGGTGTTTTTCAGCCTTGGCAACATCAAACAATCTTTCACATCGAATGGTGACAACTTCAAGAGAAAGGGCTGTGATTCTAGCATTTTGCTAAGGAAACCCTTCTTTTCCTGGTGTGCTTTTGTATTAATAATTTAAAAGTCAGCAATTTCCAAACCAAATTATTCTTTGCTGCCAGGTAGCTCTATGTTAAGATGGGGCCCAAAATCCTAGGGCTAAAACATGAAGTGAATGAATCAATATGACAATTTTAGTGGGAATAAAAAACAAAGTGACAAATTTAGTGGATCCTTTCTTTAACATTGGTGTTCTGGTTGCATCAATCAAAGAAAAACAGTGAATTGCAATGTTTGCAAGGGTGTGCTGTCCCAAGGGAAAAAAATAATTTAGTCAACATTTATTGTTACTATTATGTGCTCCAACAAAGATATGCCAATTTTAAGAGATATCATGTTTCTTATGCAAATATCCACAGTTTTTTAGTATTGGGGAAGTACTTTAAATATTTCTGTTCCTAAGTTTTCCGTGCTGACATTGGTGAATGTCTGTCCACTCAGCTTGTTAGATGCATATTAATAAGTGGCAGTAGACTTAGTCAAGACTCTCAGGCTCCAGAGCCCCAGCTCTGCAAATGCTAAGCATTGTGATCAGTCCTCCGAGAATTCAAGGCACAAGACAAGGGTTGCTGCTCTACTACCAAAGGGGCCGAGGATTTCACTGGGAAGGCAAGAGGCAGATATGCATTCAATTGACTAAATTTAAACAAATAGAATAAGAGGATGCCATAAAATCAAAGCCATGAGGCAAAATGTGTTCGAGCTCAAGTTAGCCACTCGGACTTTGGCACTGTCAGTGGGAGGAGAGTAAGATCATGACAGGTTGAGATTAAAAGGACCACTCTAGCGGCACGTGGGACCTGAAGCAACAGAATTCTACTGCATTTCCACTTACTTCACAGAAGTTAGACAAAGAATCAAACCTATTCCAGGGGAAGCATTTTCTTTTTGTCATAAAGTAGTATTTATTCAAAGAAAATATACTTTATTTTTAATGTGAGAAAGACCTATCATCACCTAAAATTGTCCATTTTATACAACTTAGGGGTAAAATCGACATCTTTATAAAAGTTAGCACTGGGTCCAAAATACTGAAAAAGAATTTATGCAGTCTCAGAGTATTAAACCTGGAAAGAACTTAGAGTGTTACTAATTGAACACTTTCCCTTTTATAGACAACGCCCCCCCAAAAAAAAACAGGGTTTAGAGATATAAAAATTTGGAGTGACTTGCTCAAAGACTGAGGGGCACACAGCTCATTGGTGAAAGGGCAGAGCTAGATTTGGCCAAGTGTTCTGTGGCCAAATCAAGGTCACTTTTTGTTATAGCACGTTATCTTTGTCCCTTTGATATTGCAAAGCAGAATTTAACATAAAAATGTACGGAGTGCAAAGCCGAAAAGGGAATTACTGGTTTGTCCAGATCGGAGCCAGTAGCTCAG
>NW_026652286.1:100629828-100631689 GCF_009828535.3 Hylobates moloch
CCAAGAGTGAAGTGGGAGGAGGATATGAATAAAATTGCAGGGCAAGAGTCAGAAAGTCATTTTTTTTTTAATTCCGAAGGATGGACTTTCATGTGTAATTATAGAAAAATAAAAATCTATGTCTTTCAACAACAAAACTATTTGTGATATTTTGTATATCTTTGACATATGAATCTTGTGAATTTGGAAACTCTAAAATCCAGTGTTTGTACAAGGCGTCTCCTTTCATTTTACCTTTTATTTCACTTAACTCTCCTTCTCCCTCCCTCCAACCTCCCACTCCCAACTACACACCTGTTTCTATGATTCCTAACCATAAGCAAGGGCGTCTAATCTTAAGGCCACACACCTATGGGAAAACACATCTCTCTATCATTCTCACACCAAACACCCACAGACACTCACAGAAGCACATATCCTTTCAAATACATTAACATCTGGTCCACACTCTAGAAATACAAGATTTGCTTTTGTTAAATATGCTGACCTGAAGTTTCTGGCTGTAAATTTTTATAAAATGCTGTAACTAATGTAGCCGTGTACCTCCCAAACCCGGCAAAAACATTGCCCAGATGCTCATCAGGCACAGCTGTTGGCTGTTTTTAGCTATTGCATTTACTGATTCCACAGCATGTTCCCTTTTCTATAGTTCCTCTCCAGCAAGGGTGGTGAGCTCAAATCCAATAATCACCGGCCCTTGTTATTATGGCTGCACTCCTTCAAGGATAATAGAGGCCCCTCTATGATGATCGGGGCTTGAAAAGAGGAATCAATTTTCTAATTTGGCTTGCTGAAAATAGACGTAAGAGTTCCAGAAAGAATAATATCTTGGGATACAGAGATCCTGTTTTCTGTTTAGTGGTGTTTGTTTGTTTGTTTGATTGATTTTGCTGTTTTCTTTCTTGCCTCTAACACTCAGTGGCAGATCGTGAGAACAGCAGAGTGGGAAAAAATAGTGTAATACAACATATAGAGATTAAAGAAAATGGGATTTGGAGTTGGAAAATTGGGTCTCAACTCAGTACATCCACTTGTCAACTACATATGATGTTAATTCAATTCAGCTCTCTGTTCCTTAATTTCTTCATCATTAAAATTGGGATTATTTTAGTTCAAATTTATTTATTATTCATTCAGTTGTAAGCAATAGTAAATTCTACTTAACTGACTTAAACAATAAAATATTTTATTGGCTTGTGTATCTTGAAGAACAGAGGTATGATAGTTGCCAGGGTTAGTTTGATTCAGTGGCTCAGTAATATCATCAAGAATCTAATTCCCTTTCTTTTTTTTATTTTTTTTTTATTATTATTATACTTTAAGATTTAGGGTACATGTGCACAATGTGGAGGTTTGTTACATATGTATACATGTGCCATGTTGGTGAGCTGCACCCATTAACTCGTCATTTAGCATTAGGTATATCTCCTAATGCTATCCCTCCCCCCTCCCTCGACCCCACAACAGTCCCCAGAGTGTGATGTTCCCCTTCCTGTGTCCATGTGTTCTCATTGTTCAATTCCCACCTATGAGTGAGAACATGCGGTGTTTGGTTTTTCATCCTTGCGATAGTTTACTGAGAATGATGATTTCCAGTTTCATCCATGTCCCTACAAAGGACATGAACTCATCATTTTTTATGGCTGCATAGTATTCCATGGTGTATATGTGCCACATTTTCTTAATCCAGTCTATCGTTGTTGGACATTTGGGTTGGTTCCAAGTCTTTGCTATTGTGAATAGTGCCACAATAAACATACGTGTGCATGTGTCTTTATAGCAGCATGATTTATAGTCCTTTGGGTATATACCCAGTAATGGGATGGCTGGGTCAAATGGTATTTCTAGTTCTAGATCCCTG